>NW_027459326.1:0-188529 GCF_050624435.1 Tenrec ecaudatus | reverse complement strand
ACCTCCCCCCTATAGCTTAGGGGGACAAAATTATTCTCTTTTGACGCTGAAGAGCCAACGGATGCTTAGTCAGATGTTCCCGGTTTTTGAAAATGCCAACCAACAGCGATATCATGAACCTTTAGATTATAAAATTGTCAAGGAATTGGCCGAGGCAGTAAGATCTTACGGAGTCAATGCTAATTACACACAATCTTTAATAGATCGTGTCTGTGCGCATTGTATGACTCCTACTGACTGGTGTTCAGTCACCAAGGCGGTCCTAACCACAGGACAGTACCTAGAGTGGAAGTCTATGTGGATGGAAAACAGCATGACCCAAGCAAGACAAAATGCAGCCCATGGGGATTATACAAAGAGGTATGCCTTACCTAAAGACTGGAGAGTCATTATCCTGGACATCAAGGACTGTTTTTTCTCTATTCCATTACATCCGCTTGATGTGCCACGATTCGCATTCACCCTACCTTCCATTAATCAAGAAAAGCCAGATGAAAGATATCAGTGGTTAAACCTCCCTCAAGGAATGCAAAATTCTCCAACTATGTGTCAACTTTATGTTAGTACCGCCATCCAGCCTGCCCGAGAAAAGTTTCCATAGGCAAAAATTGTACATTATATGGATGACATTCTTTTAGCAGCCCCGACAGAACTTATGGTGGAACAATTGTTTTTGGAAATAACTCGACTTCTTCAAAAAAGGGGGCTAGAGATTGCCCCCGAAAAGATTCAAAAACAGTCTGTAGGAAAATTTTTAGGCGCAAGAATAGAGCATACAGTTGTTAGCCCACAAAAGATATCAATTAGGTGTGACCAATTGACTACTTTGAATGATTTTCAAAAACTATTAGGAGATATTAATTGGATTCGACCTTATTTAAAATTGCCTACTGTTGTTTTAGAACCCCTTTTCAAAATCTTAGAAGGAGATTCTGACTTAAACTCTCCTAGAGAATTATCAGAAGAAGCTAGGAAAAGTTTAATGAAAGTTGAAGAGGCCCTTAGCAAGGCTCAGGTCCTTAGGTTTGATCCTAAAAAGGAATTACAGGTCTGTGTAATCCAGACCCCACATAGCCCCACAGCCGCTTTATGGCAAGAGGGTCCTTTGTTATGGGTTCACATGCCCTCTCACACAGGGAGAACAATTAGCTATTATCCTAACCTGGTAGCTACCATAGCTTTAAACACCATTATTACCTGTATAAAGCATTTTGGAACACAGCCTAAAAAGCTAGTTGTACCATACACCAAAGACCAAGTAGATACGTTAAGTGCCTTGTTAGATGATTGGGCTATATTAGTATGCTCCTTTACTGGTATGATAGATAACCACTACCCCAAACACCCTGTGTTAAGTTTTATCCAACAGCATCCTGTTATTTTTCCCAAACTTACTAGAGTTAAACCCATTCTTGGTGCGAAAACTATATATACTGATGGATCTAAATCTGGGATCGGAAGCATGGACATTGACACAAAAGTTCAGACCTTTCACTTTGAGAAAGGAGTACCTCAAAAAGTAGAATGTCAAGTAGTTTTAGAAGTTTTTAAAGCAATAAAAGAACCCTTTAATTTAATTTCCGATTCTCAATATGTAGTTAATGCAGTGCAGCAATTAGAAGTCGCTGGAAAAATAAGCGCCAAGAGTAACGTTTCTAGAATTTTGAGTTGCATTCAGGAGTGTATTCTTAATAGAACCAACCCTTTTTACATAGGGCATATCCGTGCTCACTCGGGCCTCCCGGGACCCATGAGTCAGGGCAATGACCTAGCTGATAAGGTCACAAGAACATTAGCCCTTGTGATACTAATGCCTGTCCAACAGGCCGTGGATTTTCACAAACTTTTTCATGTCCCTTCCCGAACTTTGAGTCATAAATTTAATATATCCCGAGAAGAGGCTCAAAAAATTGTCCGAGCCTGTCCTAGTTGTATCCCATTTATTCATGAACCACATACGGGAGTCAACCCTAGAGGACTACGTCCTTTAGACGTGTGGCAAATGGATGTCACACATGAAAATTCGTTTGGAAAAATGAAATATATTCACGTGTCCGTTGACACCTGCTCTGGCATCCTGGTAGCCACCCCGTTGACGGGAGAAAAGGTGCAACATGTGATCCAGCACTGTTTAGAAGCTTGGAGTGCGTGGGGAAAACCCCAATGCATAAAAACAGACAATGGCCCAGCCTACACAGCTCGGTCCTTTCAACAGTTTTGTGAACGTATGCAAGTTAAACATATTACTGGTCTACCTTACAATCCCCAAGGACAAGGTATTGTAGAACGTGCCAATCAAACGCTTAAACATTATTTACAAAAACAAAAAGGGGGAGATGGTCAGTCTTCAGTCATCTGTTTAGTAACCCCTCGACAAAAACTGGCATTAGCCTTATTTACTATAAATTTTTTAAAATTGGATATCAATAATCAGTCGGCTGCTGAGCGCCATGGACAATGGCCAACACCAACCAAGGAAATGGTTAAATGGAAAAACGTGCTAGATAATAAATGGTATGGTCCGGATCCGGTGTTGATCAGATCCAGAGGAAGTCTTTGTGTTTTTCCGCAGAATGAAAGACAGCCTGTGTGGGTGCCATCGCGATTGACCAGAGAAGTGACGAGGACGTCAGAGACAAAGGAGGAGATAAGAAAAGAAGAGAAACAAACAGAGATTGTTGAAAAGCCTGATGTGGCCCCATAGCCATTGTTTTGGCCTCAATTTTTTGAGCATTATCCCCATTGCTTTATTTTTTGCAATTGCCCTTGTTGCCTCCGCGCCAAACGATTGGTCTTGGCAGGACAGGATTTGGCTAGGACTTTTTTATTGTTTTTGGGTTCTTGTTTTTGCAGGAACACAGTGCTTTTAACATTTGAAGATAGAAAATTACTATGATCATGATACAGGTCATATTTAGTTTGATTATTATAGTAGAAGCAACCCGGGCAGAAAAATTGTGGGGAGTGGTGAGAACCTGGCCTATACCCCATCCAGTAAATAGACAAGCCCCAGTTCTCCGAGTATTTTTTGCTCAAAAATGTGATAGATTGGGAGTCCCTTGTAGTCCTCCTGTGAGTAAAGTATCAAAATTTTATAATGTCACAAATTTTACTTTAGTTAATAGCTTATGTTTCCATATCGTAAAAAATTCTTCCAGTAATCAGTGCATAAATTTGAGAAAGATAAATGTTACAACATGGCTTGATCCTGAAGTTACCCCAGGGTCGACTGTCAAGGTAGAGGTTGATCAAGAAGGTGAGATGATTTTTAGTGGCTCGCCCCCAGCCCCGCAACTAGGCGAATGGTCGACACCAGCAACTCTGCCGGTGACGCGTGTCGAGACATATGTCTGGCAAGAAGAATTGCTAGCACCAGTAGAGACGGGCGAAGAACATGAGGAAAGAACTCGATGCAATGGTACTCTGGAAAGAGTGAGGGTATTCCCTCCCTGTCGTCCTAGAGAAAGATTTCCACCAGAGTTTGAAAACTGTGACCCAGGGGTACAGGATAAATTGTATTTATCTAAACTAAACCTCAATTTTTCCCCAAAATTATATAACAGCACCCAGAATGTGAGAAAGAATACATGGCCGTGGCATCAGTGGATTCTAAATAACAGATTGAATGCTGCCACTATTATGTCCCCTTTTGCTGGCTTGTTGGGAAGCGTCATACGTCTCAAAAGAGCTAATGTAGTTATTGTGGAAAATATGGCAAACGTTAGTGAAGGCTTGAGTTATAGCCATAATTATATTTATGATTATAATCCAGTTTGCGTAAAAAGTCCTTTTTTATTTTTAGTTTTTAATGATACATGTATTATAAATGATGTTGTTAGTTGCAATAGTAGTAAATGTAGATGTAAAATTAGAGAGTGTTGGTCTGGAAACCGAACGCATAATGCTATGGTCATTCGCATTCCCACCTTAGTTCCTATACCTGTGGAAGCGGATCCGAATCAATTCCCCATTACTACTCTATTGAGACATAAAAGAGATTTTTGGCATAACAGCTGCAATTGTTACAGCAATAGCGATATCAGCAACAGCGGCCGTAACTGCGGGTATCGCTATGGCCAATCAAGTGCAGACAGCTAAAGTTATAAATGAAGTTGTGGAAAAAACCACGGATGCACTAATGGAAGCCCGCAATGCCCAAGCTCATTCAGCGGCGGGAATAATTCTGTTGAATCAAAAAACGGATTTATTGCAACAAGAAATTGAGCAACTTACCAGCTTGGTACAACTGAGCTGTGTATTATCAACACCTGCGGTTTGTGTCACCCCTATTGTATATAATGAATCAAGCAGCATTATTAAAAACATTTCAGATTTTTTGACAGGCCAATGGAGTGAAGAGCTGGAAGCGATACAGGACCAGATGTTGTTGAAGATTTTGAAATTGAATGGCACACGTACTAAGCCTATCACGCTTGGAGATTACACCTCTTGGTTGTCCTCTGCTTTTTCCTATTTCAAGGAGTGGGTGGGAACATTTTTATTTTGGGGCTTAATCTGCTTCGGTGGCATAATTCTTCTCTGGATGATTTGCAAGCTCAAGCGCAATCAGGCTAGCGAAAAGCGTGTGATATTACAAGCCCTCATGGCTCTTGAAAAGGGCGAGCAGCCAGAGATTTGGCTTCCCCTCCTCAAGCGCTAGACCATGCGCAAGTTGAGTCCGCAGCCAAAGACGGGAAAGACCAGTGGGACATGGTACCAACCTAAGACAGGAGCCTGCCGCTAGAGGGCAGGAGTTCCGATGACGGGTAAGGACCATGTGGCATGCTAGGTCACCTAAGACAGGCGGGATTCCAAAATCTTATTATATAAAAAGGGAGGAGATGTGGATGCCATTACAAGATGGCGCTGGACCGCGCCCTTATCTTCAGGGTTAGTGATAACAACTTATGCCACGCATGCGCTCAGTCTGGACTTTGACGCAGGAGAGCTTTGCGCCTATCTGAGAGAGCCCCGTCACCCCGAAGCATATATAAGCCAGGGTTTTTAGCCTGCCCGGGGTCTTCCATAGCTGACCTCGGATCTAGAGGCAGCTCTCAATAAACTCCGCTTATCACGCTATCAGAAGGATCCTGGTCAATTTGTCTCGTCGTGTGTTGCGTTCATCCTCTTATCTTCCGCCGTGGGAGGGTCGCGCGTGACACCTAAGCATAAGGGCTGGGGCACGCCAGGCCTAGGGATCCCTAAGCCTAAGGGCTGGGGCGCCCCAGGCCTGGGGCTCCCTTTTCCTAAGGACTTGGGCACCCCAGGTCTGGGGCTCCCAACGCCTAAGAGCTGGGGCGCCCCCGGCCTGGGGCTCCCTAAGAATAAGGGCTGGGGCACCCAGTCCTGGGGCTCACTAACCCTAAAGGTGGGGGCGCCCCAGGCCTGAGGCTTAAAAAGCTTAAGGGCTGGGGCGCGCCAGAGTTGGGGCTCCCTAAGTCTAAGGGCTGGTGCGCCCCAAGCCTTGGACTCTATAAGCCTAAGGGATGGGGCGCCCCATGCCTTGGGCTCCTAAAGCATAAGGAATGGGGCGCCCCGGGCCTGGGCCTCCCTAAGCCTAAGGGCTGGGGCACCCCAGGCCTGAGGCTCCCGAAGCCGAATGGCTGGGGTTCCCCGGGCCTGGGGCACCCTAAGCCTAAGGGCTTGGGCGGCCCTGGCCTGGGGCCCCCAAAGCCTAAGGGCTGGGGAGCCCCGGTCCTGAGGCTCCCTTCGCCTAAGGGCTGGGGCGTCCCGGGCCTGGGGCGTCCTAAGCCTAAGGGCTGAAGCGCCCCAAGCCTGGGGCTTCCAAACCTAAGGGTTGGGGAGTCTCAGGCCTGGGGCTCCCAAATCCTAAGGGATGGGGCGCCCCAATCCTGGGGCTCGTTAGCCTATCGGCTTGAACGCCCCATGCCTGGGGCTCCCAAGACCTAATGGCTGGGGCGCCCCAGGCCTGGGGCTCCCAAAGCCTAAGCTCTGGGACAACCCAGGCCTGGGGCTCCCTAAGCCTAAGGGCTGGGGCCCACCAGGCCTGGGAGTCCCTAAGCCTAAGGGCTGGGGCGCCCCAGGCCAGGGGCTCCCTAAGCCTAAGTGCTGGGGCGCCCCTAGCCAGGTGCTCCCTAAGCCTAAGGGCTGTGGGGCCCCAGGACTGGGGTCCCATATCCTAAGGGCTGGGGCGCCCCAGGCCTGGCGATCTCAAAGCCTAAAGGCTGGGGCGCCACAGGCCTGGGGCTCCCTAAGACTACGGGCTGGAGCGGCCCAGGCCTGGGGCTCCGAAGCCTAAGGGCTGGGGCACCCCAGGCCTGGGGCTTCCAAATTCCAAGCGCTGGGGCGCCCCAGTCCTGGGGCTCCTTAGCCTAACGGCTGGGGCACCACAGGCCTGGGGCTCCCAAGACCTAATGGCTGGGGCGCCCGAGGCCTGGGGCTCCCAAAGCCTAAGGTCTGGGGCAACCCAGGCCTGGGAGTCCCTAAGCCTAAGTGCTGGGACGCCCCAGGCCTGGGGCTCCCTAAGCCTAAGGGGTGGGGCGCCCCAGGCCTGGGGTTCCCTAAGCCTAAGTGCTGGGGCGCCCCTGGCCAGGTGTTCCCTAAGCCTAAGGGCTGTGGCGCCCCAGGACTGGGGTCCCATATCCTAAGGGCTGGGGCGCCCCAGGCCTGGGGATCCAAAAGCCTAAGGTCTGGGGCAACCCAGGCCTGGGAGTCCCTAAGCCTAAGGGTTGGGTCGCCCCAGTCCTGGGGCTCCCTAAGACTAAGGGCTGGGGCGCCCCAGGCCTGGGGCTACCTAAGCCTAAGTGCTGGGGCGCCCCTGGCCAGGTGCTGCCTAAGCCTAAGGGCTGTGGCGCCCCAGGACTGGGGTCCCAAATCTTAAAGGCTGGGGCACTCCAGGCCTGGGGCTCCCAAAGCCTAACGGCTGGGGCGCGCCAAGCCTGGCGCTCTCAAAGCCTAAAGGCTGGGGCGCCACAGGCCTGGGGCTCCCTAAGCCTAAGGGCTGGGTTGCCCCAGACATGGGGCTGCCAAAGCCTAAGGGCTGGGGCGCCCAAGACCTGGGACTCCCAAAGCCTAAGGGCTGGGCCGCCCGAGGCCTGGGTTCCCAAAGCCTAAGGGCTGGGGCGCCCTACACTGGGGCTCCCAAAGCCTAAGTGCTGGGGCACCCCAGGCCAGGGGCTCCCTAATCCTAAGGGCTGGGGAATCCAAGGCCTAGGGGTCCCTAAGCCTAAAGTCTGGGGCGCCCACCTGGGGCTCCCTTATCCTAAGTGCTGGGGCGGCCAGGCCTGGGGCTCCCTAAGCCTAAGGGCTGGGGCGCCCCAGGCCTGAGACTCCTATAGCCTAAGGCCTGGGGTGTCCCAGGCCTTGGGCTCCCTAAGCATAAGGGCTGGGGCGCCCCAGGCCTTGGCTCCATAAGCCTAAGGGCTGGGGCGCCTCAGGCCTGGAGCTCCCAAAGCTTAAGGGCTGGGGAGCCCCAGGCCTGGGGTTCCCAAAGCCTAAGGGCATCCGAGCCACAAGCCTGGCGCTTTCAAAGCCTAAAGCTGGAGAGCCACAGGCCTGGGGCCCCCTAAGCCAAAGGGCTGGGGCGCCCCAGGCCTCGGGCTCCGAAAGTCTAAGGACTGGGGCGCCCCAGGCCTGGGGCTCCCAAAGCCTAAAGGCTGGGGTGCCCCAGGCCTGGGAATCCCAAAGCCTAAGGGCTGAGGCGCCCAAGGCCTGGGGCTCCCTAAGCCTAAATGCTTTGGCGCCCCACCTGGGGCTCCCTAAGCCTAAGTGCTAGGGCGCCCCAGGCCTTGGTCTCCCTAAGCCTAAGGGCTGGGACGCTCCAGTCCTTGTGCTCCCTAAACCTAAGGGCTGGGGTGCCCCAGGCCTGGGGCTCCCTAAGCCTAAGGGTTGGGGCTCCCTAGGCTGGGGCTCCCAAAGCCTAAGGGCTGAGGCGCCCCAGGCCTGGGGCTCCCTGAGCCTAAGGGCTATGGCTCCCCAGGCATGGGGCTCTCTAAGCCTAAGGGCTGGGGCCCCCCAGGCCTGGGGCTCCCAAAGTCTATGGGCTTGGGCGCCCCAGGTCTGGGGCTCCCTAAACCTGGGCTGGGGCGCCCCAGGCTTTGGGTCCCAAAGCCAAAGGGCTGGGGCACCCCAGGCCTGGGGCTCCCAAGCCCAACAGCTGGGGTGCCCCTACCCTGGGGCTCCCTAAGCTTAAGGGCTGGGGCGCCCAAGGCCCGGAGCTCCCAAAGCCTAAGTGCTGGGGCGCCCCTGGCCTGGGGCTCCCTAAGCCTAAGGGCAGGGGCGACCCAGGCCTGGGGCTCCCTAAGCCTAAGTGCTTGGGCACGCCTGGCCAGGTGATCCCTAAGCCTAAGGGCTGGGGCCCTCCAGGCCTGGGGCTCCCAAAGCCTAAGGGCTGGGGCGTCCCAGGCCTGGGGCTCCTTAAGCCTAAGGGCTGGGCATCCCTAGGCATGAGGCTCCCTAAGCCTAAGGGCTGGGGCGCCCTAGGCTTGGGGCTCCCTACTCTAAGGGCTGGGGCGCCGAAGGCTGGGGCTCCCTAAGCCTAAGTGCTGGGGCGCACCATGCCTGGGGCTCCCTAAACCTAAGGGCTGGGGTGCCCGAGGCCTGTGGTTCCCAAAGACTACGGGATGGGGAGCCACAGGCCTGAGGCTCCCAAAGCCTAAGGGCTGGGGCGCCCCAGGCCTCGGGCTCCCAAAGCCTAAGGGATGGGGCGCCCCAGGACTGGGACTCCCTAAGCTTAAGTTCTGGGGCTCCCCAGGCCACGTGCTCCACAAGCCTAAGGGCTGGGGCGCCCCAGGCCTGTGGCTCCCTTTTCCTAAGGACTTGGGCACCCCAGGCCTGGGGCACCCAAACCCTAAGGGCTGGGGCTCCCCTGCCCTGGGGCTCCCTAAGCTTAAGGGTTGGGGCACCCAACGCCTGGGTCTCCCAAAGCCTAAGTGCTGGGGCGCCCCAGGCCTGGGGCTCCCTAAGCCTAAGGGCCGGGGTGCCCCAGGCCTTGGGCTCCCAAATCCAAAGGGCTGTGGCGACACAGGCCAGGTCCTCCCTTATCGCAAGGGTTGGGGTGCCCCAGGCCTTAGGCTCCCAAATCCTAAGGGCTGGGGCGCCCCGGGCCTGGGGCACCCTAAACCTAAAGGCTGGGGCACCCCGGGCCTGGGGCTCCCAAAGCCTATGGGCTGGGGTGCTACGGGCTTGGGGCTCCCTTAACCTAAGGGCTGGGGCACCCCGGGCCTGGGAGTCCCTAAACCTAAGGGCTGGGGCACCCCGGGCCTGGGGCTCCCAAAGCCTAAGGGCTCAGGAGCCATAGGCCTGGCGCTTTTAAAGCCTAAAGCTGGGACGCCACAGGGCTGGGGCTCCCTAAGCATAAGGGCTGGGTAACCCAGTCCTGGGATTCCCTAAGCCTAAGGGCTGGGGCCCCCCGGCCTGGGAGTCCCTAAATTAAGGGCTGGGATGCCCCAGGCCTGGGGCTCCCTAAGCCTAAGGGCTGGGGCGCCCCAGGCCTGGGGCTTCCAAAGCGAAGGGCTGTGGAGTCCCAGGCCTGGGGCTCCCAAATTCTAAGGGCTGGGGCGCCCCAATCCTGGGGCTCCATAGCCTAACGGCTGGGGCGCCCCAGGCCTGGGGCTCCAAGACCTAATGGCTGGGGCGCCCGAGGCCTGGGGCTCCCAAAGCCTAAGATCTGAGGCAACCCGACCAGGGCTTCCCTAAGCCTAAGGATTGGGGCGCCCAGGCCTGGAGCTCCCAAAGCCTAAGGGCTGGGGAGCCCCAGGACTTGGGCTCCCAAAGCCTAAGGGCATCCGAGCCACAAGCCTGGCGCTTTCAAAGCCTAAAGCTGGGGCGCCACAGGTCTGGAGCTCCCAAAGCCAAAGGGCTGGGGCGCCCCAGGCCTGGGGCTCCCAAAGCCTAAGGGCTGGGGCGCTCCAGTCCTGGGGCTCCCTAAACCTAAGGGCTGGGGTGCCCCAGGCCTGGGGCTCCCTAAGCCTAAGGGTTGGGGCTCCCTAGGCTGGGGCTCCCAAAGCCTAAGGGCTGAGGCGCCCCAGGCCTGAGGTTCCCTGAGCCTAAGGGCTGGGGCTCCCCAGGCATGGGGCTCTCTAAGCCTAAGGGCTGGGGCGCCCCAGGCCTGGGGCTCCCAAAATCTAAGGGCTTGGGCGCCCCAGTTCTGGGGCTCCCTAAACCTACGCTCTGGCGCACCAGGCCTGGGGCTACCAAAGCCTAAGGGCTGGGGCGCCCCAGGCTTTGGCTCCCAAAGCCTAAGGGCATCCGAGCCACAAGCCGGGCGCTTTCAAAGCCTAAAGCTGGGGAGCCACAGGTCTGGGGCTCCCTAAACCTAAGGGCTGGGGTGCCCCAGGCCTGGGGCTCCCTAAGCCTAAGGGTTGGGGATTCCTAGGCTGGGGCTCCCTAAGCCTAAGGGATGGGGCGCCCCAGGCCTGGGGCTTCCAAACATAAGGGTTGAGGAGTCCCAGGCCTGGGGCTCCCAAGTCTTAAGGGATGGGGTGCCCCAATCCTGGGGCTCCTTAGCCGATCGGCTGGGACGCCCCAGGCCTGGGGCTCCCAAGACCTAATGGCTGGGGCGCCCCAGGCCTGGGGCTCCCAAAGCCTAAGCTCTGGGGCAACCCAGGCCTGGGGCTCCCTAAGCCTAAGGGCTGGGGCCCACAAGGCCTGGGAGTCCCTAAGCCTAAGGGCTGGGGCACCCGGGCCTGGGGCTTCCTAAGCCTAAGGGCTGGGGCGCCCCAGGCCTGGGGCTTCCAAACATAAGGGTTGGGGAGTCCCAGGCCTGGGGCTCCCAAGTCCTAAGGGATGGGGTGCCCCAATCCTGGGGCTCCTTAGCCTATCGGCTGGGACGCCCCAGGCCTGGGGCTCCCTAAGCCTAAGGTGTGGGGCGCCAAAGGCCTGGGGCTCCCAAGCCCAACAGCTGGGGTGCCCCTACCCTGGGGCTCCCTAAGCTTAAGGGCTGGGGCGCCCAAGGCCCGGAGCTCCCAAAGCCTAAGTGCTGGGGCGCCCCTGGCCTGGGGCTCCCTAAGCCTAAGGGCAGGGGCGACCCAGGCCTGGGGCTCCCTAAGCCTAAGTGCTTGGGCACGCCTGGCCAGGTGATCCCTAAGCCTAAGGGCTGGGGCCCTCCAGGCCTGGGGCTCCCAAAGCCTAAGGGCTGGGGCGTCCCAGGCCTGGGGCTCCTTAAGCCTAAGGGCTGGGCATCCCTAGGCATGAGGCTCCCTAAGCCTAAGGGCTGGGGCGCCCTAGGCTTGGGGCTCCCTACTCTAAGGGCTGGGGCGCCGAAGGCTGGGGCTCCCTAAGCCTAAGTGCTGGGGCGCACCATGCCTGGGGCTCCCTAAACCTAAGGGCTGGGGTGCCCGAGGCCTGTGGTTCCCAAAGACTACGGGATGGGGAGCCACAGGCCTGAGGCTCCCAAAGCCTAAGGGCTGGGGCGCCCCAGGCCTCGGGCTCCCAAAGCCTAAGGGATGGGGCGCCCCAGGACTGGGACTCCCTAAGCTTAAGTTCTGGGGCTCCCCAGGCCACGTGCTCCACAAGCCTAAGGGCTGGGGCGCCCCAGGCCTGTGGCTCCCTTTTCCTAAGGACTTGGGCACCCCAGGCCTGGGGCACCCAAACCCTAAGGGCTGGGGCTCCCCTGCCCTGGGGCTCCCTAAGCTTAAGGGTTGGGGCACCCAACGCCTGGGTCTCCCAAAGCCTAAGTGCTGGGGCGCCCCAGGCCTGGGGCTCCCTAAGCCTAAGGGCCGGGGTGCCCCAGGCCTTGGGCTCCCAAATCCAAAGGGCTGTGGCGACACAGGCCAGGTCCTCCCTTATCGCAAGGGTTGGGGTGCCCCAGGCCTTAGGCTCCCAAATCCTAAGGGCTGGGGCGCCCCGGGCCTGGGGCACCCTAAACCTAAAGGCTGGGGCACCCCGGGCCTGGGGCTCCCAAAGCCTATGGGCTGGGGTGCTACGGGCTTGGGGCTCCCTTAACCTAAGGGCTGGGGCACCCCGGGCCTGGGAGTCCCTAAACCTAAGGGCTGGGGCACCCCGGGCCTGGGGCTCCCAAAGCCTAAGGGCTCAGGAGCCATAGGCCTGGCGCTTTTAAAGCCTAAAGCTGGGACGCCACAGGGCTGGGGCTCCCTAAGCATAAGGGCTGGGTAACCCAGTCCTGGGATTCCCTAAGCCTAAGGGCTGGGGCCCCCCGGCCTGGGAGTCCCTAAATTAAGGGCTGGGATGCCCCAGGCCTGGGGCTCCCTAAGCCTAAGGGCTGGGGCGCCCCAGGCCTGGGGCTTCCAAAGCGAAGGGCTGTGGAGTCCCAGGCCTGGGGCTCCCAAATTCTAAGGGCTGGGGCGCCCCAATCCTGGGGCTCCATAGCCTAACGGCTGGGGCGCCCCAGGCCTGGGGCTCCAAGACCTAATGGCTGGGGCGCCCGAGGCCTGGGGCTCCCAAAGCCTAAGATCTGAGGCAACCCGACCAGGGCTTCCCTAAGCCTAAGGATTGGGGCGCCCAGGCCTGGAGCTCCCAAAGCCTAAGGGCTGGGGAGCCCCAGGACTTGGGCTCCCAAAGCCTAAGGGCATCCGAGCCACAAGCCTGGCGCTTTCAAAGCCTAAAGCTGGGGCGCCACAGGTCTGGAGCTCCCAAAGCCAAAGGGCTGGGGCGCCCCAGGCCTGGGGCTCCCAAAGCCTAAGGGCTGGGGCGCTCCAGTCCTGGGGCTCCCTAAACCTAAGGGCTGGGGTGCCCCAGGCCTGGGGCTCCCTAAGCCTAAGGGTTGGGGCTCCCTAGGCTGGGGCTCCCAAAGCCTAAGGGCTGAGGCGCCCCAGGCCTGAGGTTCCCTGAGCCTAAGGGCTGGGGCTCCCCAGGCATGGGGCTCTCTAAGCCTAAGGGCTGGGGCGCCCCAGGCCTGGGGCTCCCAAAATCTAAGGGCTTGGGCGCCCCAGTTCTGGGGCTCCCTAAACCTACGCTCTGGCGCACCAGGCCTGGGGCTACCAAAGCTAAGGGCTGGGGCGCCCCAGGCTTTGGCTCCCAAAGCCTAAGGGCATCCGAGCCACAAGCCGGGCGCTTTCAAAGCCTAAAGCTGGGGAGCCACAGGTCTGGGGCTCCCTAAACCTAAGGGCTGGGGTGCCCCAGGCCTGGGGCTCCCTAAGCCTAAGGGTTGGGGATTCCTAGGCTGGGGCTCCCTAAGCCTAAGGGATGGGGCGCCCCAGGCCTGGGGCTTCCAAACATAAGGGTTGAGGAGTCCCAGGCCTGGGGCTCCCAAGTCTTAAGGGATGGGGTGCCCCAATCCTGGGGCTCCTTAGCCTATCGGCTGGGACGCCCCAGGCCTGGGGCTCCCAAGACCTAATGGCTGGGGCGCCCCAGGCCTGGGGCTCCCAAAGCCTAAGCTCTGGGGCAACCCAGGCCTGGGGCTCCCTAAGCCTAAGGGCTGGGGCCCACAAGGCCTGGGAGTCCCTAAGCCTAAGGGCTGGGGCACCCGGGCCTGGGGCTTCCTAAGCCTAAGGGCTGGGGCGCCCCAGGCCTGGGGCTTCCAAACATAAGGGTTGGGGAGTCCCAGGCCTGGGGCTCCCAAGTCCTAAGGGATGGGGTGCCCCAATCCTGGGGCTCCTTAGCCTATCGGCTGGGACGCCCCAGGCCTGGGGCTCCCAAGACCTAATGGCTGGGGCGCCCCAGGCCTGGGGCTCCCAAAGCCTAAGCTCTGGGGCAACCCAGGCCTGGGGCTCCGTAAGCCTAAGGGCTGGGGCCCACCAGGCCTGGGAGTCCCTAAGCCTAAGGGCTGGGGCGCCCCAAGCCTGGGGCTCCCTAAGCCTAAGGGCTGTGGCGCCCCAGGACTGGGGTCCCATATCCTAAGGGCTGGGGCGCCCCAGGCCTGGGGTTCCAAAAGCCTAAGGTCTGGGGCAACCCAGGCCTGGGAGTCCCTAAGCCTAAGGGCTGGGACGCCCCAGGCCTGGGGCTCCCTAAGCCTAAGGGGTGGGGCGCCAAAGGCCTGGGGCTACCTAAGCCTAAGTGCTGGGGCGCCCCTGGCCAGGTGCTCCCTAAGCCTAAGGGCTGTGGCGCCCCAGGACTGGGGTCCCAAATCCTAAAGGCTGGGGCACTCCAGGCCTGGGGCTACCAAAGCCTAACGGCTGGGGCGCGCCAAGCCTGGCGCTCTCAAAGCCTAAAGGCTGGGGCGCCACAGGCCTGGGGCTCCCTAAGCCTAAGGGCTGGGTTGCCCCAGACATGGGGCTGCCAAAGCCTAAGGGCTGGGGCGCCCCAGACCTGGGACTCCCAAAGCCTAAGGGCTGGGCCGCCTGAGGCCTGGGTTCCCAAAGCCTAAGGGCTGGGGCGCCCTACACTGGGGCTCCCAAAGCCTAAGTGCTGGGGCACCCCAGGCCAGGGGCTCCCTAATCCTAAGGGCTGGGGAATCCAAGGCCTAAGGCTCCCTAAGCCTAAAGTCTGGGGCGCCCACCTGGGGCTCCCTTATCCTAAGTGCTGGGGCGCCCAGGCCTGGGGCTCCCTAAGCCTAAGGGCTGGGGCGCCCCAGGCCTGAGACTCCCAAAGCCTAAGGCCTGGGGAGTCCCAGGCCTTGGGCTCCCTAAGCCTAAGGGCTGGGGCGCCCCAGGCCTTGGCTCCATAAGTCTAAGGGCTGGGGCGCCTCAGGCCTGGAGCTCCCAAAGCTTAAGGGCTGGGGAGCCCCAGGCCTGGGGTTCCCAAAGCCTAAGGGCATCCGAGCCACAAGCCTGGCGCTTTCAAAGCCTAAAGCTGGGGCGCCACAGGCCTGGGGCCACCTAAGCCAAAGGGCTGGGGCACCCCAGGCCTCAGGCTCCGAAAGCCTAAGGAGTGGGGCGCCCCAGGCCTGGGGCTCCCAAAGCCTAAAGGCTGGGGTGCCCCAGGCCTGGGGATCCCAAAGCCTAAGGGCTGAGGCGCCCAAGGCCTTGGGCTCCCTAAGGCTAAATGCTTTGGCTCCCCACCTGGGGCTCCCTAAACCTAAGTGCTAGGGCGCCCCAGGCCTTGGTCTCCCTAAGCCTAAGGGCTGGGACGCTCCAGTCCTTGTGCTCCCTAAACCTAAGGGCTGGGGTGCCCCAGGCCTGGGGCTCCCTAAGCCTAAGGGTTGGGGCTCCCTAGGCTGGGGCTCCCAAAGCCTAAGGGCTGAGGCGCCCCAGGTCTGGGGCTCCCTGAGCGTAAGGGCTATGGCTCCCCAGGCATGGGGCTCTCTAAGCCTAAGGGCTGGGGCGCCCCAGGCCTGGGGCTCCCAAAGTCTATGGGCTTGGGCGCCCCAGGTCTGGGGCTCCCTAAACCTGGGCTGTGGTGCCCCAGGCTTTGGGTCCCAAAGCCAAAGGGCTGGGGCACCCCAGGCCTGGGGCTCCCAAGCCCAAGGGCTGGGGTGCCCCTACCCTGGGGCTCCTTAAGCTTAAGGGCTGGGGCGCCCAAGGCCCGGGGCTCCCAAATCCTAAGTGCTGGGGCGCCCCTGGCCTGGGGCTCCCTAAGCCTAAGGGCAGGGGCGACCCAGGCCTGGGGCTCCCTAAGCCTAAGTGCTTGGGCACGCCTGGCCAGGTGATCCCTAAGCCTAAGGGCTGGGGCCCTCCAGGCCTGGGGCTCCCAAAGCCTAAGGGCTGGGGCGTCCCAGGCCTGGGGCTCCTTAAGCCTAAGGGCTGGGCATCCCTAGGCATGAGGCTCCCTAAGCCTAAGGGCTGGGGCGCCCTAGGCTTGGGGCTCCCTACTCTAAGGGCTGGGGCGCCGAAGGCTGGGGCTCCCTAAGCCTAAGTGCTGGGGCGCACCATGCCTGGGGCTCCCTAAACCTAAGGGCTGGGGTGCCCGAGGCCTGTGGTTCCCAAAGACTACGGGATGGGGAGCCACAGGCCTGAGGCTCCCAAAGCCTAAGGGCTGTGGCGCCCCAGGCCTCGGGCTCCCAAAGCCTAAGGGATGGGGCGCCCCAGGACTGGGACTCCCTAAGCCTAAGTTCTGGGGCTCCCCAGGCCACGTGCTCCACAAGCCTAAGGGCTGGGGCGCCCCAGGCCTGTGGCTCCCTTTTCCTAAGGACTTGGGCACCCCAGGCCTGGGGCACCCAAACCCTAAGGGCTGGGGCGCCCCTGCCCTGGGGCTCCCTAAGCTTAAGGGTTGGGGCACCCAAAGCCTGGGTCTCCCAAAGCCTAAGTGCTGGGGCGCCCCAGGCCTGGGGCTCCCTAAGCCTAAGGGCCGGGGTGCCCCAGGCCTTGGGCTCCCAAATCCAAAGGGCTGTGGCGACACGGGCCAGGTCCTCCCTTATCCCAAGGGTTGGGGTGCCCCAGGCCTTAGGCTCGCAAATCCTAAGAGCTGGGGCGCCCCGGGCCTGGGGCACCCTAAACCTAAGGGCTGGGGCACCCCGGGCCTGGGGCTCCCAAAGCCTAAGGGCTGGGGTGCTACGGGCTTGGGGCTCCCTTAACCTAAGGGCCGGGGCACCCCGGGCCTGGGAGTCCCTAAGCCTAAGGGCTGGGGCGCCCCAGGCCTGGGGCTCCCAAAGCCTAAGGGCTCGGGAGCCATAGGCCTGGCGCTTTTAAAGCCTAAAGCTGGGACGCCACAGGCCTGGGGCTCCCTAAGCATAAGGGCTGGGTAACCCAGGCCTGGGATTACCTAAGCCTAAGGGCTGGGGCCCCCCGGCCTGGGAGTCCCTAAATTAAGGGTTGGGATTCCCCAGGCCTGGGGCTCCCTAAGCCTAAGGGCTGGGGCGCCCCAGGCCTGGGGCTTCCAAAGCGAAGGGCTGTGGAGTCCCAGGCCTGGGGCTCCCAAATTCTAAGGGCTGGGGCGCCCCAATCCTGGGGCTCCATAGCCTAACGGCTGGGGCGCCCCAAGCCTGGGGCTCCAAGACCTACTGGCTGGGGCGCCCGAGGCCTGGGGTTCCCAAAGCCTAAGATCTGGGGCAACCCAACCAGAGCTTCCCTAAGCCTAAGGATTGTGGCGCCCAGGCCAGGAGCTCCCAAAGCCTAAGGGCTGGGGAGCCCCAGGCCTGGGGCTCCCAAAGCCTAAGGGCATCCGAGCCACAAGCCTGGCGCTTTCAAAGCCTAAAGCTGGGGCGCCACAGGTCTGGGGCTCCCAAAGCCAAAGGGCTGGGGCGCCCCAGGCCTGAGGCTCCCAAAGCCTAAGGGCTGGGGCGCTCCAGTCCTGGGGCTCCCTAAACCTAAGGGCTGGGGTGCCCCAGGCCTGGGGCTCCCTAAGCCTAAGGGCTGGGGCTCCCTAGGCTGGGGCTCCCAAAGCCTAAGGGCTGAGGCGCCCCAGGCCTGAGGTTCCCTGAGCCTAAGGGCTGGGGCTCCCCAGGCATGGGGCTCTCTAAGCCTAAGGGCTGGGGCGCCCCAGGCCTGGGGCTCCCAAAATCTAAGGGCTTGGGCGCCCCAGGTATGGGGCTCCCTAAACCTACGCTCTGGCGCACCAGGCCTGGGGATACCAAAGCCTAAGGGCTGGCGCGCCCCAGGCTTTGGCTTCCAAAGCCTAAGGGCATCCGAGCCACAAGCCTGGCGCTTTCAAAGCCTAAAGCTGGGGAGCCACAGGTCTGGGGCTCCCTAAACCTAAGGGCTGGGGTGCCCCAGGCCTGGGGCTCCCTAAGCCTAAGGGTTGGGGATTCCTAGGCTGGGGCTCCCTAAGCCTAAGGGATGGGGCGCCCCAGGCCTTGGGCTCCTAAAGCCTAAGGGATGGGGCACCCCGGGCCTGGGCCTCCCTAAGCGTAAGGGCTGTGGCGCCCCAGGCGTGGGGCTCCCAAAGCCTAAGGGCTGGGGATACCCGGGCCTGGGGCTCCCTAAGCCTAAGGGCTGGGGCACCCGGGCCTGGGGCTTCCTAAGCCTAAGTGCTGGGGCGCCCCAGGACTGGGGTCCCATATCCTAAGGGCTGGGGCACCCCAGGCCTGGGGTTCCAAAAGCCTAAGGTCTGGGGCAACCCAGGCCTGGGAGTCCCTAAGCCTAAGGGTTGGGTCGCCCCAGTCCTGGGGCTTCCTAAGACTAAGGGCTGGGGCGCCCCAGGCCTGGGGCTACCTAAGCCTAAGTGCTGGGGCGCCCCTGGCCAGGTGCTCCCTAAGCCTAAGGGCTGTGGCGCCCCAGGACTGGGGTCCCAAATCCTAAAGGCTGGGGCACTCCAGGCCTGGGGCTACCAAAGCCTAACGGCTGGGGCGCGCCAAGCCTGGCGCTCTCAAAGCCTAAAGGCTGGGGCGCCACAGGCCTGGGGCTCCCTAAGCCTAAGGGCTGGGTTGCCCCAGACATGGGGCTGCCAAAGCCTAAGGGCTGGGGCGCCCCAGACCTGGGACTCCCAAAGCCTAAGGGCTGGGCCGCCCGAGGCCTGGGTTCCCAAAGCCTAAGGGCTGGGGCGCCCTACCCTGGGGCTCCCAAAGCCTAAGTGCTGGGGCACCCCAGGCCAGGGGCTCCCTAATCCTAAGGGCTGGGGAATCCAAGGCCTAGGGCTCCCTAAGCCTAAAGTCTGGGGCGCCCACCTGGGGCTCCCTTATCCTAAGTGCTGGGGCGCCCAGGCCTGGGGCTCCCTAAGCCTAAGGGCTGGGGCGCCACAGGCCTGAGACTCCCAAAGCCTAAGGCCTGGGGAGTCCCAGGCCTTGGGCTCCCTAAGCCTAAGGGCTGGGGCGCCCCAGGCCTTGGCTCCATAAGCCTAAGGGCTGGGGCGCCTCAGGCCTGGAGCTCCCAAAGCTTAAGGGCTGGGGAGCCCCAGGCCTGGGGTTCCCAAAGCCTAAGGGCATCCGAGCCACAAGCCTGGCGCTTTCAAAGCCTAAAGCTGGGGCGCCACAGGCCTAGGGCCCCCTAAGCCAAAGGGCTGGGGCACCCCAGGCCTCGGGCTCCGAAAGCCTAAGGACTGGGGCGCCCCAGGCCTGGGGCTCCCAAAGCCTAAAGGCTGGGGTACCCCAGGCCTGGGGATCCCAAAGCCTAAGGGCTGAGGCGCCCAAGGCCTGGGGCTCCCTAAGGCTAAATGCTTTGGCGCCCCACCTGGGGCTCCCTAAGCCTAAGTGCTAGGGCGCCCCAGGCCTTGGTCTCCCTAAGCCTAAGGGCTGGGGTGCCCCAGGTCTGGGGCTCCCTAAGCCTAAGGGTTGGGGCTCCCTAGGCTGGGGCTCCCAAAGCCTAAGGGCTGAGGCGCCCCAGGCCTGGGGCTCCCTGAGCCTAAGGGCTATGGCTCCCCAGGCATGGGGCTCTCTAAGCCTAAGGGCTGGGGCGCCCCAGGCCTGGGGCTCCCAAAGTCTATGGGCTTGGGCGCCCCAGGTCTGGGGCTCCCTAAACCTGGGCTGGCGCGCCCCAGGCTTTGAGTCCCAAAGCCAAAGGGCTGGGGCGCCCCAGGCCTGGGGTTCCAAAAGCCTAAGGTCTGGGGCAACCCAGGCCTGAGGCTCCCTAAGCCTAAGGGGTGGGGCGCCCAAGGACTGGGGCTCCCTAAGCCTAAGTGCTGGGGCGCCCCTGGCCAGGTGCTCCCTAAGCCTAAGGGCTGTGGCGCCCCAGGACTGGGGTCCCAAATCCTAAAGGCTGGGGCACTCCAGGCCTGGGGCTCCCAAAGCCTAACGGCTACGGCGCGCCAAGCCTGGCGCTCTCAAAGCCTAAAGGCTGGGGCGCCACAGGCCTGGGGCTCCCTAAGCCTAAGGGCTGGGTTGCCCCAGACATGGGGCTCCCAAAGCCTAAGGGCTGGGGCGCCCCAGACCTGGGACTCCCAAAGCCTAAGGGCTGGGGCACCCCAGGCCAGGGGCTCCCTAATCCTAAGGGCTGGGGAATCCAAGGTCTAGGGCTCCCTAAGCCTAAAGTCTGGGGCACCCACGTGGGGCTCCCTTATCCTAAGTGCTGGGGCGCCCAGGCCTGGGGCTCCCTAAGCCTAAGGGCTGGGGTGCCCCAGGCCTGAGACTCCCAAAGCCTAAGGACTGGGGCGTCCCAGGCCTTGGGCTCCCTAAGCCTAAGGGCTGGGGCGCACCAGGCCTTGGCTCCATAAGCCTAAGTGCTGGGCCGCCTCAGGCCTGGGGCTCCCTAAGCCTAAGGGCTGGGGCGCCCCAGGCCTGAGACTCCCTAAGCCTAAGGGCTCGGGCGCCCCAAGCCTGAGGCTCCCAAATCCTAAGGACTGGGACGCCCCGGGTCTGGGACCCCCTAAGCCTAAGGGCTGGGGCGCCCCAGCCTGGGGCTACCAAAGCCTACGGGCTGGGGAGCTCCAGGACAGGGGTTCCAAAGCCTAAGGGTTGGGGCGCCCCAGGCCTGGGGCTCCCAAAACCTAAGGGAAAGCGGCCTCCAGACCTGCGGCTCCAAAGCCTAAGGGTTCGGGCGCCCCAGGCCTGAGGCTCCCAAATCCTAAGGGCTGGGGCGCCCCGGGCCTGGGGCTCCCTAAACCTAAGTGCTGGGGCACCCCAGGCCTGGGGCTCCCAAAGCCTAAGGGCTGGGGTACCACGGGCTTGGGGCTCCCTTAAACTAAGGGCCGGGGCGCCCCGGGCTGGGACTCCCTAAGCCTAAGGGCTGGGGCGCCCCAGCCTGTGGCTACCAAAGCCTACGGGCTGCGGCGCCCCAGGACTGGGATTCCAAAGCCTAAGGGCTGGGGCACCCCAGGCCTTAGGTCCCTAAGCCCAAGGGCTGGGGCGACCCAGGCCTGGGCCTCCCTAAGCCTAAGGGCTGTGGCGCCCCAGGATTGGGGCTCCCAAAATCGAAGGGAAAAGGGCGCCCCACCTGAGGCTCAAAAAGCCTAAGGGCTCGGGCGCCCGAGGCCTGGGGCTCCCAAATCCTAAGGGCCTGAGCGCCCCAGGCCTAGGGCTCCCAATGCCTATGGGCTGGGGAGCCACTGGCCTAGGGCTCCATAAGCCTAAGGGCTGGGCCGCCCCAGGCCTGGGTCTCCCAAAGCCTAAGGGCTGGGGTTCCCGAGGCCTGGGCTCCCTAAGCCTAAGGGCTGGGTTCCCCGGGCTTGGGGCCTCCTAAGCCTAAAGGATGGGGCTCCCCAGGCCTGGAGCTCGCTAAGCCTAAGGGCTGGGTCGCCCCAGGCCTAGGGTTCCCAAGCCTAAGGGCTGGGGTGCCCCAGGCCTGGGGCTCCCAAAGCCTAAGGGCTGGGGCACCCCAGGCCTGGGGCTCCCAAAGCCTAAGGGCTGGGGCGCCCAGACCTGGGGTTCCCAAATGCAAAGGGCTGGGGCGACACAGGCCAGGTGCTCCCTTATCCTAAGGGTTGGGGCGCCCCAGGCCTGGGGCTCCCAAAACCTAACGGAAATGGGCCCCCAGACCTGCGGCTCCCAAAGCCTAAGGGCTCGGGCGCCCCAGGCCTGAGGCTCCCAAATCCTAAGGGCTGGGGCCCCCCGGGTCTGGGACTCCCTAAGACTAAGGGCTGGGGCGCCCCAACAGAGGGGTTCCAAAACCTAAGGGCTGGGGCACCCCATGCCTTATTTCCCAAAGCCTAAGGGCTGGGGCGCCCCAGGCCTGGGGCTCCCAAAGCCTAAGGGCTGAGGATCCCCGGACCTGGGGCTCCCTAAGCCTAAGGGCTGGGGCACCCGGACCTGGGGCTTCCTAAGCCTAAGGGCTGGGGCGCCCGAAGCCTGGGGCTTCCAAACCTAAGGGTTGGGGAGTCCCAGGCCTGGGGCTCCCAATTCCTAAGGGATGGGCGCCCCAATCCTGGGGCTCCTTAGCCTATCGGCTGGGATGCCCCAGGCCTGGGGCTCCCAAGACCTAATGGCTGGGGCGCCCCAGGCCTGGGGCTCCCAAAGCCTAAGTTCTGGGGCAACCCAGGCCTGGGGCTCCCTAAGCCTAAGGGCTGGGGCCCACCAGGCCTGGGAGTCCCTAAGCCTAAGGGCTGGGGCGCCCCAGGCCTGGGGCTCCCGAAGCCTAAGGGCTGGGGCGCCCCAGGCCTGGGGCTTCCAAAGTTAAGGCCTGGGGAGTCCCAGGCCTGGGGCTGCCAAATTCTAAGTGCTGGGGCGCTCCATTCCTGGGGCTCCTTAGCCTAACGGCTGGGGCGCCACATGCCTGGGGCTCCCAAGACCTAATGGCTGGGGCGCCCGAGGCCTGGGGCTCCCAAAGATTAAGGTCTGGGGCAACACAGGCCTGGGAGTCCCTAAGCCTAAGGGCTGGGGCGCCCCAGGACTGGGGTCCCAAATCCTAAGGCCTGGGGCACTCCAGGCCTGGGGCTCCTAAAGCCTAACGGCTGGGGCGCGCCAGGCCTGGCGCTCTCAAAGCCTAAAGGCTGGGGCGCCACAGGACTGGGGCTCCCTAAGCCTAAGGGCTGGGTTGCCCCAGACCTGGGGCTCCCAAAGCCTAAAGGCTGGGGCGCCCCAGACCTGGGACTCCCAAAGCCTAAGGGCTGGTCCCCCCGAGGCCTGGGTTCCCAAAGCCTAAGGGCTGGGGCGCCCTACCCTGGGACTCCCAAAGCCTAAGTGCTGGGGCTCCCCAGGCCTGGGGCTACCTAATCCTAAGGGATGGGGAGTCCAAGGCCTAGGGCTCCCTAAGCCTAAAGTCTGGGGCGCCCACCTGGGGCTCCCTTATCCTAAGTGCTGGGGCGCCCAGGCCTGGGGCTCCCTAAGCCTAAGTGCTGGGGCGTCCAAGGCCTGGGACTCCCAAAGCCTAAGGCCTCGGGCGTCCCAGGCCTGGGGCTCCCTAAGCCTAAGGGGTGGGGCTCCCCAGTCCTGGGGCTCCCTAAGCCTAAGTGCTGGGGCGCACCAGGACTGGGGTCCCAAATCCTAAGGCCTGGGGAACTCCAGGCCTGGGGCTCCTAAAGCCTAACGGCTGGGGCGCGCCAGGCCTGGCGCTCTCAAAGCCTAAAGGCTGGGGCGCCACAGGCCTGGGGCTCCCTAAGCCTAAGGGCTGGGTTGCCCCAGACCTGGGGCTCCCAAAGCCTAAAGGCTGGGGCGCCCCAGGCCTAGGGTTCCCAAAGCCTAAGGCCTGGCGCTCGCTAAGCCTAAGGGCTGGGGGGGCCCAGGCCTGGGGCTCCCAAAGCCTAAGTGCTGGGGCGCACCAGGACTGGGGTTCCAAAGCCTAAGGGCTGGGGCACCCCAGACCTTAGGTCCCAAAGCCCAAGGGCTGGGACGACACAGGCCTGGGCCAACCTAAGACTAAGGGCTGTGGCGCCCCAGGATGGGGCCTCCCGAAACCGAAGGGAAAGGGGCGCCCCAGACCTGGGGCTCAAAATGCCTAAGGGCTCGGGCGCCCGAGGCCTGGGGCTCCCAAATCCTATGGGCCTGAGCGCCCCAGGACTAGGGCTCCCAATGCCTAAGGGCTGGGGCGCCCCAGGCCTGGGGCTCCCAAAGCCTAAGGGCTGGGGCATCCCAGGCCTGGGCCTCCCTAAGCCTAAGGGCTGGGGCACCCCAGGCCTGGGGCTCCCTTAGCCTAAGGGCTGGGGCGCCCCCGGCTTGGGGCTCCCTAAGCCTAAGGGCTGGGGCGTCCCAGGCCTGGGCCTCCCTAAGCCTAAGGGCTGGGTCACCCCAGGCCTGGGGCTCCCTTAGCCTAAGGGCTGGGGCGCCCCCGGCTTGGGGCTCCCTAAGCCTAAGGGCTGGGGTGCTCCAGTCCGGGGGCTCCCTAAGCCTAAGGGCTGGGGCTTCCCAGGCCGGGGGCTCCTTAAGGCTAAGGGCTGGGGCGCCCCAGGCCTGGGGCTCCCTAGCCTATGGGCAGGGGCGCCACAGGCCTGGGGCTCCCTAAGACTAAGGACTGGGGCGCCCTAGGCCTTGAGCTCCCTAAGCCTAAGGGCTGAGGCGCCCCAGACCTGGGGTTCCAAAGCCTAAGGGATGGGGCAACCCAGGCCTAGGGCTCCCTAAGCCTAAGGGCTGGGTCTCCCCATGCCTACGGCTCCCAAAGCCTAAGGGCTGGGGCACCCCAGGCCTGAGGCTCCCAAATCCTAACGACTAGGTCGCCCCAAGCCTTAGGCTCCCTAAGCCTAAGGGCAGGGGCGCCCCAGGCCTGGGGCTCCCAAGGCCTAAGGGCTGGGGCACCCCATGCCTGGGGCACCCTAAGCCTAAGGGCTGGGGCACCCCAGGTATGGGGCTCCCAAAGCCTAAGTGCTGGGGCGCTTCAGGGCTGGAATCCCAAAGACTAAGGGCTGGGGCGCTCCAGGCCTGGGGCTGCCAATGCCTAACGGCTGGGGTGTCCCAGGCCTGGGCTCCCTACGCCTAAGGGATGGGGCGCCCCAGGCCTTGGTCTCCTAAAGCCTAAGGGATGGGGCGCCCCGGGCCTGGGGCTCCCAAATCCAAACGGCTGGGGCGACACAGGCCAGGTCCTCCCTTATCCTAAGGATTGGGGCGCCCCAGGCCTGGGGCTCCCAAAACCTAAGGGAAAGAGGCCCCCAGACCTGCGGCTCCTAAATCCTAAGGGCTGGGGCGCCCCAGGCCTGAGGCTCCCAAATCCTAAGGTCTGGGGCGCCCTGGGCCTGGGGCTCCCTAAGCCTAAGGGCTGGGTCACCCCGGGCCTGGGGCTCCCAAAGCCTAAGGGCTGGGGTGCCACGAGCTTGGGGCTCCCTTACCTAAGGGCCGGGGCATCCTGAGCCTGGGACTCCCTAAGCCTAAGGGCTGGGGCGCCCCAGCTTGGGGCTACCAAAGGCTACGGGCTGGGGCGCCCCAGGACGGGGTTTCCAAAGTCTAACGGCTGGGGCACCCCAGGCCTTAGGTCCCAAAGCCCAAGGGCTGGGGCGACCCAGGCCTGGGCCTCCCTAAGACTAAGGGCTGTGGCGCCCCAGGATTGGGGCACCCAAAACCGAAGGGAAAGGGGCGCCCCAGACCTGGGGCTCAAAAACCCTAAGGGCTCGGGCGCCCGAGGCCTGGGGCTCCCAAATCCTAAGGGCCTGAGCGCCCCAGGCCTAGGGCTCCCAATGCCTAAGCGCTGGGGTTCCCCAAGCCTGGGGCTCCCTAAGCCCAAGGGCTGGGGCTCCCCGGACCTGGGGCTTCCTAAGCCTAATGGCTGGGGCTCCCAAGGCCTGGAGCTCACTAAGCCTAAGGGCTGGGTCGCCGCAGGCCTGGAGCTCACTAAGCCTAAGGGCTGGGTCGCCCCAGGCCTAGGGTTCCCAAGCCTAATGGCTGGGGCACCCCAGGCCTGGGGCACCCTAAGCCTAAGGGTTGGGGCGCCCCAGTCCTGGGGCTTCCAAAGCCTAAGGGCTGGGGCATCCCAGGCCTGGGCCTCCCTAAGCCTAAGGGCTGGGGCACACCAGGCCTGTGGCTCCCTTAGCCTAAGGGCTGGGGTGCCCCAGGCCTTGGGCTCCCTAAGCCTAAGGGCTCAGGTGCCCCAGGCCTGGGGTTCCAAAGCCTAAGGGCTGGGGCACCCCAGGCCTAGGGCTCCCTAAGCCTAAGGGCTGGCGCTCCCCATGCCTTCGGCTCCCAAATCCTAAGGGCTGGGGCGCCCCAAGCCTGGTGTTCCAAAGCCTAAGTGCTGGGGCGCCCCAGGAATGGGGCTCCCAAAACCTAAGGGAAAGGGGCCCCCAGACCTGCGGCTCCCAAAGCCTAAGGGCTCGGGCGCCCCAGGCATGAGGCTCCCAAATCCTGAGGACTAGGTCGCCCCAGGCCTGGGGCTCCCAAGGCCTAAGGGCTGGGGTGCCCCATGCCTGGGGCACCCTTAGCCTAAGAGCTGGGGCACCCAAGGTATGGGGCTCCCAAAGCCTAAGTGCTTGGGCGCTCCAGGCCTGGGACTCCCAAAGACTAAGGCTGGGGTGCTCCAGGCCTGGGGCTGCCAAAGCCTAAGGGCTGGTGTGTCCCAGGCCTGGGGCTACCTAAGCCTAAGGGGAGGGGCGCCCCAAGCCTTGGGCACCCTAAGCCTAAGGGATGGGGCGCCCCAGGCCTTAGGCTCCTAAAGCCTAAGGGATGGGGCGCCCTGGGCCAGGGGCTCCCTAAGCCTAAGGGCTGTGGCGCCCCAGGCGTGGGGCTCCCAAAGCCTAAGGGCTGGGGATACCCGAGCTTGGGGCTCCCTAAGCCTAAGGGCTGGGGCAGCCCTGGCCTGGGGCTCCAAATCCTAAGGGCTGGGGAGCCCCGGTCCAGGGGCTCCCTTCGCCTAATGGCTGGGGCGTCCCGGGCTTGGGGCTTCCTAAGCCTAAGGGCTGGGGCGCCCCAAGCCTAGGGCTTCTAAACATAAGGGTTGGGGAGTCCCAATCCTGGGGCTCCCAAATCCTAAGGGCTGGAACGCCCCAGTCAGGGGCTCCTTAGCCTAAAGGCTGGGACGCCCCAGGCCTGGGGCTCCCAAGACCAAATGGCTGGGGCACCCCATGCTTGGAATTCCCAAAGCCTAAGGTCTGGGGCAACCCAGGCCTGGGATTCCCAAAGCCTAAGGGCTTGGGCACCCCAGGCCTGGTAGTCCCTAAGCCTAAGGGCTGGGGCGCCCCAGGCCTGGGGCTCCCTAAGCCTAAGTGCTGGGTGCCCCGGGCCAGGTGCTCCCTAAGGCTAAGGGCTGTGGCGCCCCAGGACTAGGGTCCCAAATCCTAAGGGCTGGGGCGCCCCAGGCCTGGCGCTCTCAAAGCCTAAAGGCTGGGGCGCCACAGGCCTGGGGCCCCCTAAGACTAAGGGCTGGGGCGCCCCAGGCCTGGGGCTTAAAAAGCTAAGGCCTGGGGCGCCACAGGCCTAGGGTTCCCAAAGCCTAAGACCTGGGGCTCGCTAAGCCTAAGGGATGGGGCGCCCCAGGCCTGGGGCTCCCAAAGCCTAAGGGCTGGGTCGCCCCAGGCCTGGAGCTACCAAAGCCTAAGGGCTGGGGCGCCACGGGCCTGGGACGCCCTAAGCCTAAGGGCTGGGGCACCCCAGGCCTAAGTTCCCAAACCCTAAGGGAAGGGGCAACCCAGGCCTGGGCCTGCCTAAGACTAAGGGCTGGGGTTTCCCCGGCTTGGGGCTCCCTAAGCCTAAGGGCTGGGGTGCTCCAGGCCGGGGGCTGCCTAAGCCTAAGGGCTGGGGCTCCCCGGGCCTGGGACTTCCTAAGCATAAAGGCTGGGGCTCCCCAGGCCTGGAGCTCGCTAAGCCTAAGCATCTGGGGTCTTAAAGGCTGGAAGATAAACAGGGGGCCATGTAGATAAGAAACAACAAAGTCCACATGGAAAAAGCACACCAGCCTACACCAACATGATCGCTGAAGACAAAGCGGGTGCATAAGCACATGTGAGCATGTTTTCTTGATGTGCACTCACCCTTTACATACAACTCTCTTATACATACGTGTTTCTGTGGATTTGTTTCTCGAATGCACCCAGACTAACATAAGCAGCGTGGAACGCATTTTAGAAGCCTAGACAAGGGCAGGGCAGGATATTCAGAGGGACTGGATCCAGAATTAGAGAGGAAGGAGCCCTGGTGGCAAAACGGGCTGTTAGCTCCCTGTCCCAAGGGGGACAATGAGACTGCTGGCTCCCATGAACATTTACAGTCTTGAAAACTCCATACAGGGTCACTGTGGTTGGAATCCACTGGACGGCAGTGACCTTTTGGGATTGAAGGTGGAAGCCACCAATGACTTCCTGCCATTGAGCCAAGGAGCCTCCGGAGAGTGTGTGAACTTCTGGAATGCAGTGAACAACCTCTGCACATCTGCTTTTCGTGCTGCCCAAGTCATGCCCTTGGCCTTTGCTTAAACATATTCATCCAGAAGTGAACCATCACAGCTGCTCCCTCGGGAAGCTGGGGGCTGAGCTCTCTGGTTCCACTCTGTCAGCATTTCTGGTCCGGGTACCTCCCCTCTGCCCCGGCACAGGCAATGTGCTTTTGGAAGCAGTGCTCCCTGGGTAGTGGGTGTGATTTGCCTCCTCTGGCCTAACATGATGAATGCTGAGAGGGGGTGGATACTAGGGGGTTAAACTCCCTGAACTTTACCTAGCCCAGGGGAAAACTTATTATTTAAAGTAAGCTTTAGACAGAATCTTTAGAAAGAGAAATGGTTAACTTTATGTACACAATTACTCCCCAACACATAGGCTCAACCTCATAGGCTGTGGATGACCTTGAGCAGGTGCTCAGTCACAATGGGTTTCTATCAGGATTGAGAGTTCAGCTCTCTCAACTCTCCAACTGGTTATTAGCACCATAGTCTCGTTTCTATTTTTGTATTTACTTTGTTTTGAGGGGGAAAAGACTCCCAATCCAACTATATTTTATTATGAACTCCTTTGCTAAGTTTTACACAAGAAAAAGGCACAAACTGCTGTTCTGGATGAAGGAGAGCATCCGCATGAGGCCACAATGGTGTCGGAAGGACCCACAGCCACAGTGACTTAAATAAAATGACACCCATTCTGTCCTGCTGACTCTGACTCATAGTGACTCTGTGTAGGGATCCTGAAGTTGCTACCTTTACAGGAAGCAATAACCTCATCTTTCTCCTGTGGAATGACTAGTGGCTTTGAACCAGCAACCTTGCTCTTAATAGTCCAACACTATCCAGCATTACCACCTGGGCTCCTGAAAACTTAAATAAGACATAGAAAACAAACAACTTTGTCACAAAATTGTGACTGAAGACAGATCAATTCATGGAGTTTCAGGAGGGCCTGTGAGAGCATGAGCGGGACCTTCATTGGGATGTGCACACTACCGTATATCGTTGAGTGTGGCCCGGGGAGTGGATGCAAGCACACTGCCTGAGGGACAAGCTTTCCACTGCCAGTCAGCAGTAAGAAAGAACTCAATGGTGGCTGAATCTGTGGCCCCTCAAAATGGATGTAGGGTCTCCACATAGACTCTCACTGTGAGCCACAGCCTATTGCTCAAAATTTAAGCTCAAATACGACTTAAACGTCAAACATTCTGTTTCCTTAAAATAGGGTACTGCCAGGAACAGCTAGAAGTCTGCATGACCTATCAGATCTCAACGCCGATCTCAAATCACTTCACATGATCCATTCTACCAGGCATGTCAAGGACAACTAGAGGTCTGCATGAGCGAGCCCAAATCGCCTCCTCACTTACCCATTCCAGAGGCTGTGCCTGTATAACCTATCGACTAACACATTCCCATATGCCGTGGTTATGAAACCAACCATCATGCTGGAATAAGGACCAATCACGATGCAAGGGTCAGGGTCAGTGGGAAAGCAAAATAGGGGCTGAGGGGAGCCAAGAGGGGTCGCTTCACTCAATCCCTAAACCTGATCTAATGTCACTAGACTGGGGTCTTCCTCACATCTCAAGGGCACCCGATTCATGATTGAAGTGAATTGTGCTTATTCAATCTTTGTTCTGCTTGCTGTTTTGCTGTGCTGCATCCTCTTCTTGCTTTTTTGTGCATGGCTCCCTCTGTTGTGGTGACAAATGGCTTGAGAGGGATTTGACATAGGGAGAAAGCCCACCCACATCAACTGTCACCAGAAGCAGACACTAAGTCCATTTCTCTCACCTCACAGAACTATGCACACCAGACACTGGTAGGGCTGTCTGGGAGGGGAACACTTAGTGCAGTGGTTTTCAACCTGTGGGTTGCGACACCTTTGGGAGTCATATGACCCTTTCACAGGGCTCACCCAATTCATAACTGTAGCAAAATTACAGTGATGAAGTAGCAAGAAAATCATTTAATGGTTGGGGGAGGGGGGCATCACCACAACAAGAGGACCTGTATTAGGAAGGTTGAGAACCACTGCCCGAGTGTGTTTAGGACTTTGCTGCCCTCAAGGTCATCAGACATTCCTGAAGGCAGAGCCACTGCAGGAAGCCCTTCTGGGAAATGCCCTGAAGACAGGTCTCAACCAACTCCACCCTCACCCTCTGAGATCCTAATCATAGGACGCATGGAAATGCTCCCTGCCTCTTCGAAGGCTGTAAGTCCATGGGAGCAGAAAGCCTCCTCTTTCTCCCTTGGAGTGGTGGCTGGTGAGTTCAAACTGCTCACTTTCTGGCTAACATAACCCACAGACCAGCTCCCCCTGAGCTCAGTTTGGTTTGCCGCACAGCACACATTGTTTGGAACCTTCTGAAATAGCTATGCACATGTGCAGGTTGGGGGGATTTCGCACAAGATGCAGTTTTCCACCCTCTCTTGGCAAAAATAATTTTTGCAAAAGGCTTGTATTCTCTTCTGGATCTGAGTAGCAGCTACTCTCATGAAGTCATAGCACATACATCCATGCTACAGTCCTCCCAACTCCCTAATGTCTTACGCCGAGTCTGCTCCATGCTTTTCTGTGTCCTACATGGCAGCTGTAGGCACCCAAGGCATGGGCTCTGCAGCCTGGGTCCAAATCTCTCCTTCCCACTTCCTCACTGTGTGGTCCTAGGCTCATGACTTTATCATCCTGTGCCACTGATTTTTCATCTGTAAAAGGAGGCCAAATAGAGTCCACACATAGGCTTGTTAAGTGGAATAATTGAATTATTATACACAAAAAGCTTAGAACGGTGCTTGGCATCTTGCAAATACTATTAGGTGGTTTAGCATAGGGACTGGGTCATCCATTACATATGCTCAGGTTCAAACTTCCGGCCAGGAAGGGGTGGTACACCTAGGTGGGCATTACACCTGGATTGGCCCATCTGGGCAAGGTGAATTCAATCCAGCCATTGGGGTTGACCATGACCGTCAACCATGCCTCCCTATGGAGGAATTGAAAAGGCAGGATCTTGACCGCTCCGATGTCTCCCTTCACCCACTTTTCTGTTGTCTGTCCCCCAGAGAGGAGGTCACATGTAGATACTTGTAATCAGTTCCCTCTTTCCAATCCACCCTCCCACAACCCTCTCAGTATCACCACTCACAAATTATCAAGGTTTCTTGAGGGATGGGGGAGCGGGGAGGGAGGGGAAAAATGAGGACTTGATGCCAGGGGCTTAAGTGGAGACCAAATGTTTTGAGAATAATGAGGGCAATGAATGTACAAATGTGCTTTACACAATTGATGTATATATGGATTGTGATAAGAGTTGTATGAGCCCCTAATAAAACGATTTTTTTAAAAAGAAAAAAAGGCAGGATCCCGGAGCCCACTGAGTGACTTTCTCTCTAGCAGCTTCTAGGTAGGCTGTGCCCCGTGAGGGGCCCCGAGGTGCCTGTGTAAACCTGAAACTTCTTCTCTCAAAAAACCCACTTGGATCACAATCCAGGCTTCGAATTGAATTCTTTCTCGCGCGAAGCCAAGGCCTGAGGTATATCTCTCCCAGGAGAGATCTAACAATAGTATCTCTTATTATAGCATTAGGAGCCCAGGTGGTGTAGTGGACTGTGCATTAAGCTGCTAATCGCAAGGTCGGGGGTTTGAACTGACTAGCCCGTCCGTGGGAGAAATATGAGATTGTCTATTTCTGTAAGGCAGTGGTTCTCAACCTTCATAATGCCCCCACCACCCTTTAATACAGTTCATGTTGTGGTCACCTGCAACCATAAAATTATTTTCATTGCTACTTCATAACTGTAATTTTGCTATTGTTATGAATTGGTTGACCCCTGTGAAAGGGTTATTTGATCCCCAGAGGGGTCGCGACCCACAGGTTGAGAACCGCTACTGTAAGGATTTAAAGTCTCAAAACCCCAAAGGGGCAGTTCTTTGTCCTATTGGGCCGGTATGAGTGGGAGTCAATAAAATGGTAGTTAGGTTTTTTTCTGCATCAGTATCAGATTCTGGTGGCAATCTCAGTCATCACGCATTGTGGTCTGGTTTGAACTCTGGTAGATCTGTGGGAAATGACTGCCCTGGTTTGAGGTGAGGGTCACGGTGCTTCAGTGGTAGATCTCTCATCGTCTTTCACCGGGAAGACCCGGGTTCGATTTGCAGCCAATGTGCCCCAGACTGTCAGTGAAAGTTTGTGTGTTGCTATGACACTGAGCAGGCTTCAGTGATGTTTCCAGACTGAAATAGAATAAGGACGAAAGACCTGATTATCTCCATCCACACATCGACCTATGGCCCTCCACGGTTGGCTTCCCTTCCCAGCCCTGGTGATAGCACAGACTGGCATAGTTTGCTCCGCTTCCCATGAGGTGCCCATGAGAGGCTGACTTGACAACCACGGTCAAGATCAACAGCTTGAACTCCTTTCTGGGTCTACAGAAACAAGAACAACCTTCTGAAAGGAGGTCGCATTGCTATTTGGGACTGGGAGAATGCCTTTGTGACAAGGATTGTGCTCTGGATCCCAAAGGCGACTTTTAAACACAGCCACATAGCAACTCCGGAAATTGCCATAGTAGAAGCCAGGTTAAAAAAAAAAAAAAGTTCTACTGGCTTGCTCAAAGGAGGCCAGAGTTGGATGGGGGTGGGGTGGGGTGGGGTGGGGTGGGGTGGGAGACTCCTCTAAAAATGAACAAATTTGTTTCCTTACATATTTGTCATGTCCTTTGGGCCTGAAAGAAAGGGGGGAAAAAGCAGAAGAGAGGAGGAAACGGCGACTGACAGTCTCTTGTTGGTATTCCCACAGCATCCCCTCCTTAGGCACTTGCTGCCATCTCATCCAACTCCACTCAGTATATTTTCACCCAGCAATGATGCAGAAATGTCTGTGTACTCCAGTGTTATTGTAGTCGGGCAGCGTTTACGGGTTTGACTTTCAACTCAGCATGGCAGGACGTCTAGAAGCAATTATAACCAGCACCTGCTCTGTCTGTGCGGCGGGCAGGCAGTGACGGATCCCCAGCTTCCAGAACACTAGTGCCCCCTCCCAGCTCAGGATAATGACGGTGACACTCGGCCTCCTTGTTGTCTGGGGGAGCTCTAGGAGCTCTCCTCTGAAACCTCATATTATTGGCATTTCTTTGAGTGAGCACATCAAATTAGTGACTGTAAAGGAAGGTGTAGGAGATGATTATTGGTGACAAGACAAGCCTCAACCACCTCCAGAGAGCATGTCTCCTAAGTGCAAAGTATGGAGAGGGAGGAAACAATTGACCACAAATGGAATAGGCTCTGAGTCTCGCCACACAATGTATGTGCATGGTCACTGAGGCGCCAACATTATGGCTGGAGGACGGATATGGTTTGTGCAGCCGTGATTGCCATCCAGAACGTGCCGTGCTATTGTGAAAAACGATTTTTTTATTCTGAGCAAATCTCTGCTTCCACTTGCTTTAATGCTTCGCCAGAGAGCCAGGGACTCTGGGAGGGGTGGGGACGCACAGGGCTGGGCTGACCTCAGGAACTCATGTGTAAAGGGCTTTTTCTCACTTGGAAGCAGGCTGGGTTCACAGCTGTTCTTTCTGGTAAAGCTTGTTTCTGAACCTTGCCACGTCTGAGTCCGAAGAGGGAAATGAAGGTGACAAATGCTGCGAGGAGCCCTGGGCACATCTTGGCTATGGTCCTGCTTAAGTCTGTTTCATTTGAATCCCAGTTTTACCTTTCCTCCTTTCTGGGTTCCGAAGCATCAGATGGGTGCCAAACGCTTCCACGGACAACTAAAGCTGAACAAGGTGCAGGCAGATGAAGAGCAACGGGAGGTTGGTGTTTGGGAGAATGAATACTTGGGCTTCCTAGGCCGGTCCAGCTGGTGGTTAGAGCCCTGTTTCAGATTCCACTGAAATCTCCTAGTGTCCAAGGACCAAGTGGCTCCTAAGTCCAGAATTTCTGTTACATGTCTCACCAAGGAGAAGCTGGGCCCAAATGCATTGAAGAATAAAGCAGGAGCTTGGCTTGTGAATCCACTCTCTGATTCTGAAATTTCAAAGGCTCCGTGCACAGACATTTCAACACTGAAAGCACAGCAGGGAAAATCAAAGACTTGGGCTTCCTCCTTGCCCCTCTTTTAGGGCTTTTATGGTTTTCCAAGGCGCCTCCTAGAGCCGAGTGTTGTATAGGTCATGTTTAAATATGTCGTAGTTCTGAGGGACTTGCTGTTCTGCTTTCTTTTGCAAGGAGACCCGGTTTCTTGTCTTGTGGCCAAACACAGAGCACAGATGTCTGTGGGCCCCCTCCCTTTCCCCTGACCTTTGCTCTCTTCTCTGGATACCCTACTGACCTGTTCTCCCTTACAAGATCTGAACTGCTCACACACTTCGTTAAATTCTCATCCTAGCGAGAAGCATCCGAGCATCTTATTAGAGCCTGTATGAGTTCTGTTCTGGATGCCTATTTGTGTAATTTCAGGTCTCTGGCATGGAAACGTCCCATGCCCACAGACCCACACAGGTAATATAAACTCCAACAGTAGTTTAAGGTTTAAGGTGGTCACAGGGAACACTGGGGCCCGTGTCTCCTGGTGAACCCCTCAGGCTAGTTCCATCTCAAAGTAGCCATGCAGGAATGTAGACCGGTTAGGTAGCAAGACAAGGGGTTGTTCCTCTCCATGCTTAGGGGGCCCCCTACAGGAGGTTGGAAGCCAATGCGGGCTAAGCCCAAGCCAGGAGAGCTTAATTGACGCCTCCCAGCTGAAAACCCTTAAAAGGCTGGAATCTGGAGACCGCCGCCCCTTCCCTTCAGCTGCTTCTCTGCCTTCCACTCAGCAGGGCTGAGTGTGCAGTGTCATAAGGGTGCCCGTGTTCAGTTTAGTGTAACGCCGGAACCTTCTTCTCTCATGTATATAAACCCACTCGGATTACCAACCAGGCTTTGGTGTGAATTTCTTTCCAGTGTGTAGCCAAGGACCGAGACATTTCCCACCCGAGAAACCTAACAGACCCAGACTTACAATAAACCCATATTTTTATTTATAAGGCAAGAGGTGACCAGGTCTAGACAATAATGGTGAAGAGGGCCCTGGGTTTGAGAAAGATTCTGAAGTAGAATCCATAACCCTTAGAAATGTATTGGCCTTAGGGGAGGGGCAAAGAGGGCTGGATTGAGAAAGTCTCTGGCATCCAGTTCTGACTTGACTTCTGGATCCTGAATCCTTCAGGGCCATGACCTTGCCCTCCAGCCAGACCTTCCAATAGCCATCTTCTCAGAGCCTTGTTAAGTTCTCATAATACATTACACCTGCCATCCTGTGAGCAGCTACCAAACCCAGGCACTTTTTTCAAAGACAAGCTCGCTCTCTCTACCCCTAAGAGCAGGTAGTTTGGGGATGATGGATATGAGATACCACAGAAGACAAATCTGTTATCTTCCATGGTGCACAAAACATGCTGTCACAACCAGGACTCGTGACAATCCCTCAGTTTCCTAAATTGCTTCACTGCTACTTTTTAATTAAGCCTCATTAGATTGTCACATATTGATAAGAGGGATGACCCTGAACTAGATGCATAAATTAAAGCTATCCTCATCCTGTGCTTTTATATGAATGTGTTAATTATTTTTGTCATTAGGGAGAATAATGGAGGGATGGAGCAATACCAAACGGAGTTTGACAAAGTGAATCCGTCACCCAGTGAGTCTGCAATTAACACCAAGGGACAAAGGTAGGATTCCCTGTAATAAATAACCTTCCTCCCTGATGCTAATGGAGACCCAGCAGGACCCACTGTTGTGTTGTCGCAGTTGTACACGGGCCCTTAGAGGAGACAGAGCTGGTGTTTCAAACGAGTCTTGTTTGCCCCCAGTTGGCTCACACATTTGTTTTTTAAACGGCATAATCACTAACATTTAAACACAGGGTGATGTCACGTAACAATCTGCAGCTTCTGAGAAATGGAGAGGCCCGACTTTGCTGGTTGACAGTGCAGAGGGACTGGGGGAGCAGTCAGATATGGTGATCAGAGTTTGGAATCCTTGCTTTCCAAGTACATGTGTCAAGGAGTTCAAGGGTTCAGAAATTTAGGAGGGAAGTTCCAGAAGACAAGTTTGTGTGGTCGATAATAAACCAATATAGGGGTTGAGATTTCAATCTGTTGGCTATTTATTTTGTGCTTGGTAGCCAACCAGCCCAGAATTCCTGACCTCGCCGACCTGTGAAACAAGGACCATTCCAGAATGACATAGAAGCAAGCACGGAAGCGAGGGCATCCATTACCCCGAATGCGTAGGGGTCAGGAACTAAGTGCTTTCTGTAGAACAGCTCCAGAAGGCAGACCTTTGGCTGGAAAACCTGTTAGGGAGCTAGCATAGGGACTGGCAGGCCTATTACACATGCTCAGAGGTCCAAGCTACCGGCTCATGAAGCAGTGGCTCACTGCATGCTCAGAAGTTCAGGTTTCCAGCCAGGAGGGGGAGCTATGCCTGGGTGGGCGCTGTACCTGCATTGGCTCACCTAGGCCAGGTGAATTCAATTCAACAATTCAGCCAATGGGGTCGACCCACGTCATCGACCACGCCTCCCTAACCGCTCATAAAACTCACGGGGATCCCAAACCAGGCCTCGGCGTGAGCTGTTTTTCGCGTGGAGCTAAGGACCGAGGCACACCTGTCCCCGGAGAGGTCGAAAAGAAGTGGAGCTGTGTGATTCGGAGCTATGAGGTAAGCCGGCCCCAGGAGTGGGCTCTCCCATGTTGGTCTCACGGATTGGGGGCCCCTCTGGGCTCCTTTTACCTCACCACCCTCGGGAGATTTGTTGGGTTGAATTCACGGTGTCCGTCTTTGCGCCGTTTCTTGCTGGTGTCCGTCTTTGCGCCGTTTCTTGCTGGTGTCCGTCTTTGCGCCGTTTCTTGCTGGTGTCCGTCTTTGTGCCGTTTCTTGCTGGTGTGCGGGACTTGACGTGCCTGCTTTCCCGGGAACTCGCCTGCCTTCCCGGGCTGCATTTGTGAGGGGGCTGGGAGGCTGCTGCCTGGAGGCTGGGAGGATTTTGACTCCCAAAGCCTTCTTGAGGCTCAGTGTATAAGGTTTATTTGGACGTGAAAACGGAATCAAAGATGCAATTAACGAAGTTTTAGAAGCAGGCCTTATTGAGAAGCTTGCGGGCGGGTTCAGCAACTCAGGGTATTGAGCTATTGAAGCCGCGCAGGGGGAAAAAATCCTGGCAGCGTTTTTATGCCCACTGCTGGCAGGCACAGCTGGGGAGGATCAAAGCTGGCGAGGATCTGCGCACACAGGTGCTTCAGAAGGGAGAAGGTTGTTAATCTTACCTATATGTCAGGGACGCGTGGAGTGACCATATCTTCAGAAAACATTCTGGCTTTGGGACGAGCTGGTTCCAGGAATTTGGGGTTGAGCAGGGGAGGGGAGGTCGGTTAGGGGTCAGCCTTGAGAGCTAAGATGGAGGTGCAGGACTCAAAATGGAGTCTGTTGTGCCAAGACCGGACATTTTAGACTGTGCCCTATAGGGAAAAGGGATGTAACCATTTCTGTAACTGCTTCCTGTGGGTAGTGGGTAAAAAGCAAGGGGAGGGGCTTTTCAGGCAGAGTACTGACAGTTGCGGCCTAGCACAGGGTGGAGAGGTTGGTATTGCTGGTGAACTGCTATACGGGTAATTTCGCGGAGTCGACTTTGCCGGAGCTGGATGAGACAAGGAGCAATTAAGAGCAAAATTATAACTAAAATTATGGGTCCTAGTATGGGGGCTAGGAAGGAGTACAGAGAAGAGTTCCACCAGGAGGAAGATCCATCTGTTCTGAATCTGTTGTTTTGCAGCTCTCGGTTTAGCTTGTTGAGGATCTGGACTCTAGTTTCCACAATCCCCAGTTTATTGATATAATAACAGCCTTCCTCCTGGAGGAAGAGGCAGGTAAAGCGCGGTGGTTCTGCAAGGCAACTTGGGCAACAGAGGTTATTTGTCTTTGCAGGGAGGCTAGAGACTTGGCAGAGGCATCGACTGCCAGCTGGAAGCATGCGGTAAACTTGTCTGCTGTGATGATAGTGTCCAAGGGCTCCGCCGCTGAGTCCTACTGCAATTGCTGCTGAGGCGAAGGAGATTCTCACTGCTATCGGGAGAAAAACTGCTCTTTTAGTTTGACGACTGTATACTTGGATGTATTTGTCCTGGAACTCAGCCGGAGTGTATATAGGGAGCTGCGGAACCAGAGTGATGGGTAGAGGTAGAATTGATGTTTATATGCATAGTGAGTGTATGGTTGCACCAAAAGAAAATTTTTTCTGGCCCTGTAAGTGGTTTGGAGGGGATTTGAGTGACATTACATGTCTGTGTCGATGGATTGGAGTAGCAAAAGGGCACTTGAGTGTTTTCCGGTTGGATGTACAGAGTGACGTTGGGGATGGTTATGGCTTTTGTGGTCTTTACGTTGGATGAAAATGACAGGGCAGGACCTGGTACTGCTACCAGAGGAGGGCGTTCTAGGGCCGCACACATGAAGCAGGTGGAGAGGTTGCCTAGTCCAGCAAAGTGGCGATGGCCAGTCCCTGCTGTAGCAGGGTGAGCCAGGAGAAGGGAGACTCAGAAGGTTTAGAAATTTAGTTAGTGAGTTGAAGGTCTTGGATCTGAATATTACGGTGGATGGTGGATTGGACCTGGAGTAGCGACCTCCATACATACAGTTTGGCGTCCAGAAATTTCTCTTGGCGAGTGGTGCACTAGGCTCCTGGAACCGGAGACGTCCACCGGCTATCCCAGGGGTCTGGGATTGTGAGAGTGTATTTAGATTGATGGTAGTAGAATCATCCCTGGGGACGAAGGGAAAGGTAATGTATCTGGCAGGAAGACCAAGGACACCCTACATTTTTCTGCATTCACTTTTTTGCACATTGGGTAGTTGCCTTCTGGTCATACAGGAAGCGTTTTAAAATCAGTGAAATTTAAGTATATGGGTGCTCTGCCCCCTGTGGGTGGGCAGTTAGCGGTGGCCAGCAAATAATCATAACACTTAGTGCAGGCGTAATTGGTATAGTTTTCAGTCAAGTAAAATCGCCAGGCAAAAGGGGAAATTATACTACGTTTAGCTGGCTGGCTTGGTGAGGTGAGTGAGGCAGAGAGACATAGGACCAGTAGACTGAGCAGACCACTGGGAGCCATGGTCAGAGTTTACTGCCATCTGGACTCGGGACAAATGTACCCAGGAATCTAGTCTAAGAACCTTGATTGCTGAGGGAGTGGTAAGGGACAGTGTAAGGGCCTTTCCACCGGGGTGCTAAGGGTTTGGGTGCAAGGGATTTAATTAACACAGCATCTCCAGGATGCACTGGTTTTTGGTGATCAGCAGAGGTCAGAGAGGGTTCAGGGATGGCAGAGTTGGCGTGTTGTCTAAGAAGGTTGTGGAGCAAGCACAAGTATGGAAGGTAAAAAGCTAGCAGAGGACAATCGGTTGCAGGAAGAGGCGAGAAAAGGAAAGGTTGTCTGTAGAGTATTTTGAAAGGACTGAGGCCGGACGGCTCCTGAGGGGCTGCGCCAAGGCGAGTATAAGAGCAAAGGGTAATAGTTGAGGCCAAGAAAGTTGCAGTTCTAGGGAGAGTTTGGTGAGCTGTTGTTTTATGAGACTGTTAGCTCGTTCAACCTTACCAGAAGACTGGGGGTGTAGGCTGCGTGGAGTTTCCAGCAGATGCCCAGTGAGGCGCAAACTGCCTGCTGCACCATAGATATGAAGTCTGGACCATTGTCCGACTGAATTGAAGCAGGCTGGCCAAAACGAGTAATGAAGTCTTGAAGAAGGTGAGTGGCGACTATGCTTGCACTCTCAGAGGAGGTGGGAAAGACTTTGATCCATCCTGAAAATGTGTTCACCATAGTGAGGAGATACTTAAACCGCTTATGCTTTGGCATGTGGGTAACGTTTATCTGCCAGTCCTGTCCCAGTAGGTGCCCTTACATCTGGTGGAGCTGTTTATGAGGGTGTTGAGCTTTCTGGCTATTGGAGAGGGCACCGATGTTGCATTTTGCATGTACTGTGTTGATAGTACTCCATAGTCCAGTGGGGTGAAATATGGGGTTAGAAACGTGTAGAGAGCTTTTGGCCCGATGTGTGGAGAATTGTGAATATTGGTGATGATTGTTTCCTGTTGTAACTTTGGGAGAATGAGTAAGTTCTATTTGTGTACCCACCATTTTTGTTGAGGAAGAGAGCAATACTGGGTGTTTTCCTGTTCAGTGTAAGTTGGAGTGTAAGTGGGAGGTAAAAAGCATACTGAGCTAGGAGCGGGAAAGTTGTTGGGCTAAGTCAGTAACAGGATCTGCAGAGTGGGAGGGAAGGGGAAGTAGGGCCTGAGTGAGAGGGCGAAATGGAGAAGGTAGTCCGCTACCTGGAGCACAACCCTGGGCTCGGCGAGGGTTACCGGAGTCGAGGAGCCAGGGCCTCTTCAGTCCATGAACCCCAGCAGCTCCATACCTTGCAGCTATGTGTCTGGAGTTTCCAGGATCTCGGCACCTCGGCTTTGCAGAGCCGGTGGCAGAGCCAGGGTCGGGCAGTTCGACTTCCAGTGGCCTGGCTGTTTGCACTGCGGGCAAGGCTTGGTAGGAGGCTTGGGATTGGGGCAAACTTTTGCCCAGTGGCCGACCCGGCCACATTTGAAGCAGGCTCCTGGCGGTAGGTGCCGGCTCCCCTGGGGAGCGTGGCGATGGATGGGATTGCCTGCCGGCCTTAGGGCTGCTACCAGGGCTTGGGAATGGAGGCTAACCATCTGTTGGACCCTCACCTGGCAAGTGGCCTCAGCTGGCTCCTCCCAAGCGTTGAAAACTTTAAATGCCATTTTTACCAGATCCTGCATAGGGGTTTCAGGGCCCTCCTCAGCCTTCTTTAGCTTTTCTTTCTGATGTCAGGGGCTGACTGGAAGGTGAAGTGAGAGGCCAAAATAGAGGCCCCACTTTTTAGACCCTGGGTCTAAACGAGTGTACTTTGTGAGTGCCTCCTGGAGGCGGTTAAGAAAAAGAGCAGTAACTTCTCTCAGTTTTTCATAGTTGACAACCTTGTTGGAGACTGTTTCCAGACCTCTAATGAGGTACCTGAGCATGAGGTTTCTATAAGGAAGATCAGACGCCCGGCCGGGCTGGTAACTCCAACTGGGGTCCTCTATTGGGATGGCATGCGCCCCCAAGGGGACATTAGGGTCGATAGCGTGGTTTTTTTCTGTGTACGTTCCTCGGCAGTAAGGGTAGAAGCAAGGATCATTTGGATGCCATGCCAGGTTAAATCATACGTTTGGGAAATGTAGGTAAATTCTTTAATAAACTTAGAGGGCTCTGCTGAGAAAGAGCCCAGGCGGGTCTCTATCTGCGACAGGTCCTTTAAGGAAAAAGGGACGTGGACTTGAATGAGTCCCTATACACCTGCAACCTCTCTTAATGGACAAAGGGCAGCTGGAGGATTGTGGAAGCAGGTATGAAAGGCAAGCGGTGAGGACAGGAGAGAGCGATGGGATGGCGCAGCGGGCGGGGTAGACTGATAGAGCAGCGGAAGAGGCGCACTGAGGAGCTTGGCTGGATCTTCTGGGGTTTGAATGGCAGGTTCTTTCTGCTGAGGAGATAGAGCTAACCGTATTTGGCGGGCGGAACAATGGCTACAGAGGTCAGGGCGGGAACGCAAGTCCCAAAAAGCCTGCACATAGGGGACTTCAGAATCCTTACCAGTCCTCCTGCAGAAATTGTCCAGGTCCTGTAGAACGTTGAAATCAAAAATGCCCGTTGGAAGCCAATGTGCGTGGTTGTTAAGCTGGGACTGGGGCCAGGCAACTTGGGAGAGAAAAACAAGTATTTTCTTTCACAAGGTCTGAGTGAGAGGGCAGCCATAGACTGATTTTGAACGTAGGCAAGCGCCGTGCCTAAAGGTCCTGGAGATTTGGGTGGCTCTTAGGGGACCCCAAAAGAAGTGGGGAGCCGCACACCTATCCCGGGTTTTTGGCACCAAAACACAAGGTCTATTTGGATGTGAAAACAGAATGAAAGACCCAATTAACGAAGTTTTAGAAGCAGGCTTTATTGAGAAGTTTGCGGGCGGGTTCAGCAACTCAGGATATTGAGCTATTGAAGCTGCGCCGGGGGAAAGAATCCTGGCGGCGTTTTTATGCCCACTGTTGGCAGGCACAGCTGGGGAGGATCATAGCTGGTGAGGTTCTGCACACACAGGTGCTTCAGAAGGGAGAAGGTCGTTAATCTTATCTATATGTCAAGGAAGGATGGAGTGACCATTATCTTCAGAAAACATTCTGGCTTTGGGACGAGCTGGTTCCAGGAATTTGGGGTTGAGCAGGGGAGGGGAGGTCGGTTAGGGTTCAGCCTTGAGAGCTAAGATGGAGGTGCAGGACTCAAAATGGAGTCTGTTGTGCCAAGACTGGGACACAGTGTTGTGCCGCGGCTCCGGCAAGCAGCAGGCCTGGGGGCGCCTGCGTCCACCCCTGTTGGTTTGGGCAGGACTCTGGCTGGGTGGCCGGCTCCAGGCTGGCTTTCGGCTAGGCCGCAACCTGCGGCCTCCATTTTCCCAGCCACGTGACTCCACTCTCAGGCAGAATGGCACCACCTGTGTCTGTTGTAGCTACACTCCATTCCCAGACAGCAAACCGCCCAGACTGCCGGAAAGTTCAGCAGAACAAGTTTCATTTCCTGCGCAGGGACCAGACCATCAGCTCTCTTGAGGGGAGACTGAGCGGCCCCCCAGTCTAATTTTCCAAAGGTTTTTATACTTTTGCAATGTGCAGGTGTGCAAGCAGGCAGAGCTCAGGAGCGGGGTATTGTGGTTAGCCATTCTTAGTTGAACCAAAACTGCTCTGGTCCTTCTCGCAAGCCTTCTGAACATCCATTTCCTTCTGTACGTTCCCTTGGGCTACGTCTGCACAGCCTAACTCCCCAGTATCAGCTAGTTCATTGGCAGTTCATAGCTAGTTTATTTACCATTCATAATGGCTTCTGAAAGCTCAAAATGACTTCTCTTGTCAAGGCTATTTAAGCTTTGCCCAGAGCTGCTATATTCTCTCCTGTTCTTAGCCAAGTTCAAATCATTGAATCTTCGGTAGCCAGCCCAGTGTATGGTGGGCTCAGCACTAAGAGTTTTGTGGCTTGTACTTTCTGTGTAAGGAATGCCACTAGCTTATTGGTTATTACTGGGCCAAATGTGAGGCTTAGCAGGAGGAGGATTAGGGGCCGGCTAGGGCCGTTCATAGGGTAGTTAGCCAGGCTGACCAATTAAGTAGCTTTTCAAACCAATTGGTTCCTCCATTTCTTTTCTTGACTCTTTGTTCTAATCCTTTCCTAACCAGGGCTCATCTATCTTTATTGATTCCCGAATGCTTTGCATAGAATTAGTTTCTCCCAATGCTGTGCACAGCATTCCTTGTTTCCAAAAGAGCAAGTCAAGCCCTCGGCGGGTTTGCAACACAACTGCCACAAGGGAGTCTAGGGATCTTTCTAAATGGGAGACAGGTTTTTTTTTTAATCCCTGTAGATCTAAAGCAATTTGCTGACTAAGAATCTGATAGTTTAAGTTTCCTTGTATTAAAGCAACTGACCCGACTGCAGCTAATCCCATAATCCCAAGCCCTGTTACCAGTGGGACCAATACTGGGGCTCTTTGAACTCATCCGGAAATTCCAAAGTTATCCCTACACCTCCTTCACCAGAACACAGGTACCCTTGAGGACTAACATGCACTAGTACACAAATACCCGGGTCTGCTACTAATACTGGGGAAAAGAGACAGGGTGTTCGTCCTGTGGAACAAGTAAAGCAAGTACTCATTGGAGCAGATAACAAATTAGGATCAACATTTGGTTCAATGGGAACAGCTTGAAGGCAAAAATCTCGATATCTTGATATATTAAAGGGATACTTAGATGAATAAAAACACAGTCCTTGCCCTTGCAAATCTTTTAAAGTGAGCTTAGACTTGAGTCCATACTAACATCACCTATAGACTGCCGCTTTGTGTAATCCTTTTTACTAACATTTCTAATTGGATTACACTCTGTACCAATAGTGCTATTTGTACCTGTGCCTACATAGTAAGGGGAAGCAGGGTTCAGACAAAGCCAACAATCAGCTGTGAGGTGAGGATCTGAGTTCATAAATTGGAATACAGCATCCCGAGAATCAAACACAGAACCTTGAGGTGGCTCCTGAATGAGAAGGGCCCTGTGAGTTGGGCTGGCAGTGAACGGGAAAGTTACTGGAGAGTCTGGAGGGTGCGGCAAAGGAATCTTAATGACACCAGCTGTGGCTCTTCAGGATTTATCCCGAGGTTTGGGCCTTTGTACGGATGGCAGGTTGCCATATTTTACTTTGCTGGATAGAAAAGGTTTTCCCGGGATCTCTATCATTTACATAATGTTGAATTCCCCATGTTTTCCCAGGGAACCCAATAACGCTTGAATCCAATTCTTATTGGGTTACATTTGGAAACCATACACGTAGTGGGATCAAACCCTTCCAACGTGAGTCTCATTCTTGTAAAAATAATAGGGTCATCTTTAACAAGTTTCCACCCTGAAAATGATAGTTTCACAACCCCAAGCTGCACAATGATAATGTCCCTCCCCTTGGCAGTTAGGGAGTCCATGAGCCGGGCATATATAGACATGGTTTGTTTGGAGCCTTCTTTCTATAGAGGGTATTCGGCACCCATAGGACGGGATTCCAGTATAGGTCCCATTGTGCCCTTTACCTTTAAAGGATCCAGAATGCCAATTCTTTCCTAGCAAATCAAACAAATCAAAATGAAAACAGGGGGTCATACCCAGTATAAGAGGTTACATATTCACTGCTGGAGGTTAGAATAGCAGTCCACAGATGTGTTTCTGCTTGGGGGAAACACTGGGTGCTGTCAGCAATACTCGGAGAAAAACAATTAAGTTCTGTAAAGCCTTAATTTTGAGGGATTTTCCGTCTTTCTGGGTGTCCATCTTTTCAGGATATGCTCAGGGTTGGTTTTTTTTTTTGTTTTTTTTTACTTATGACTGATGAATCCACGGCCCCCTCCCCACTATTTTAACAGCAGTTGGTGTGTTGTAAGAATCACTTGGTATGGGCCAGTCCACCTAGGTTCTAAGGTGTCAGGTTGGTGCTTCTTTACCCATGTCCAGTTTCCTGGTTGCACGTTGTTGGCTGCCTGTTCCCTTTCCCTTGGTTAGGCCCAAAATGAAGGTGTCAGAGCAGATGATTTGTCTCTCACCTGTTGCACAGCCTGCAGGCACTCGATGAGGGAACGATTAGTGACTTCCATTATTTCTACTTCCTTCAATCTTGGGAGGATTTGGGGAAGGGCTGCCAAACATAAATTCAAATGGGGTCATGCTTTTCACATAGGGAGTGCATCGGACTTGAAGTAGGGCAAAAGATAAAGTAAGGATTAACCCAGTTCTCACAAGGTCCTAAATGCAACTTAACGAACAATTCCTTTAGGGTTCTGTTTATTTTTTCTACTTGCCCTGAAGAGCTTCCAGTTAATATTTAGAAGCATTGCTAAGACTTTAGTAATTTGAGCAATAAATGTTGGGCCATTGTTGGACCCCAAGGTGGTGGGAAGGCCAAATCTAGGGACAATTTTAGTTACTAATAATTTACACACAGTGGCAGCAGTTTCCTTCTTTGTTGGGAAGGCTTCCACCCATCCAGAACAGGTGTCTACGAACACCAGCAAATATCGGTAGCCATACTTTCTAAGTTTGATATACATAAAGTCCACCTCCCAGAATTCTCCAGGACTACTACCTCGAGCTCGTGGTTGGGGTTGCTCCTTTTCTTTTTGGGGTTGTTTACCCGAGCACAGTGCAATCAACGGTGGGTGACATCTGCCACCCAGTGTCCAAGCCTGGGTATGTAAAAGTGCCTGAGAAGCAACTGAGACAGTTTAGAGAGGATCCCAAATGCATACCTTCATGTAGTCCTTGAATCAGATCTCTCCCAGAGCTTCTGGCATGAATCTTCTTCCATCAGGATGGAGCAGCCACCCTGGATGCTCCCAGTCTTTTTGGCAGGCCAGCTCTTGGCTTATCTTTAGATCATTTTCTGAGTATGTAGGTTGTGGCTGTAACACTGGGGATGGCATGGTCACAGCCACTACCTTGGGGATTTGTGGCATAGTCCTGGCATTCGAGATCCACCGGTCCGGGGGACTGGTTAGGAGTGGTTCAACCATAGGTCCCCCTGCCACAGCAATATCCTGTCCCAGTGTAAGCTTCCTAGCTTCTATGACTAGGATGGCCGTGGCAGCCTCAGCTCGCATGCAGCTCAGCCATCCTGCAGCTACAGAGTCCAGTTTCTTTGAAAGATAGGCCACAGGTCTCTTCCATGGCCGCAAGTTCTCAGTTAGCACTTCTTTTGCTGTGCCTCTGGCCTCACATAGACAATTGGAAGGGCTTTACTCTGTCTAGTAGGGCAAGAGAGGTTGCCCATATGAGCGACTTTTTAAAGGATTCAAACGCTTGTTGTTCTACTTCAGTCCATTTAAGTTCTTTTTCCTTTCCCCAGTACTTGCATATAGGGGTTTCGTTGTTTTTGCAAATCCCAAATTCCACAATGGACAGTACCCCACAGCTCCTAGAAACTCTTGCAACTGCCTCTTAGTCTCAGGGACTGGGATTTTGAGGATCGCCTCAGTGCGGCTGGGGGACAAGGTCCGTTTTCCCTCCTCCAGTTGGTAGCCTAGGTATACAGCTTTATGGACACACAGTTGAGCCTTTCTTGCAGATACCCTGTACCCCAATGGGCCAAGGACTATTATCAGGTCCTTGGTAGCCCGTTGGCATTCCTCCAGGGTTTCGGAGGCCAGGAGGAGGTCATCTGCACACTGGAGCAAGGTGGTTTGGGGGTGTTCCTCCTTGTGTCCCTGTAAGTCTTCACTGGGTTGATGTGCAGGGGACACGGGTATGGAGAACAAAGCATCCTTTAAGTCCAAAACAGTATAACAAATTCAGTTTGACGGGATAGTACTCAGGAGGGTCTCGGGGTTTGGCACGTGGGGTGGCCCGTTTCTATCCTCTCATTTGCCTCTCTGAGATCCTGCACCGGTTGGAAGTCCTCAGTTCCCGGCTTCTGCATGGGCAGCAGGGGAGCATTCCATGTGGACTTGCAGAGGACCCAAATGCCTGTCCTCTTTAGTCTGCAAATGGGAACAGAAATACCCACTTTTGCTATCCAGGGAGTAGGGTTAGCTTGACACACCGGTGTAGCTGAGCTCAGAAGTTGTACGACCCCAGGCACCTGAAGTTCAGAAAGGTCTGGCAGGTTGTTCTCTGCCCAAACAAAAGGAATATCTTTTAGCGATTTATCAAGAAGTTCCTTTGAGCAGGTCTCTTCTGCTCCTTGATAAAACACATATCACTCTGACATTGGAGCGGTGAGCAAAACTTTTGGCTTTTCAAGTTCAAGGGTTAAGGTGGTTGTAGCAGATGAGAAAGTAATTATGGCTGCCATTTTTCATAATAAGTCACGATCAATTAGGGGAAAGGGGCATTGAGGCATTACCAGGAAGGAGAGTGTGTGTAACTAACTGTCTCTTGTGCTAAATCTGTTATTCTGGCCGTTGTCCATGGGTGTGCTTGGGTCTGCCCTGGGGCCCCTGTAATGAAAGCCTTTCCTTTTGACAAGGCACCTGTAGTCTTTTCTGAAACCAAGAAGGTGACCCCTTTGTCCACCTAGAAATTTACTGGCTGGCTCCCTACATGGAGAGTGAGCATGGGCTCTTTGGGGTCAAGTGAAACAGAGCCTGGACACCTTTATTCAGCTTCGAGCATTATTGTCTGTAGCTTCGATTTTTCTAGGCGAGGACTAGGCCCGTTCCCTCTAGTGGTGGCTCGTCTGCCTCTCCTGGGCTTTTCAAGGCACTGATTTTTCCAATGTCACTGTTTTGTATAGTAGGTACATGGATACTTCCTCAGGACTAGGCGAGTGAGAAGCGGGGTATTAGGGTTAGCCATTCTTAGTTGAACCAAAACTGCTCTGGTCGTTCTCGCAAGCCTTCTGAACACCCATTTCCTTCATGACATTCCCTTGGGCGACGTCTGCACAGCCTACCTCCCCAATATCAGCTAGTTCATTTACACTTCCTAGCTACTTTATTTTCTTTTCATGGTGGCTTCTGTCAGCCCCAAATGGCTTCACTCTTGTCAAAGCTGTTTCAGCTTTTCCCAGAGATCCTACACAGTCGCCATTGTAGCCGAGAGGTAACAGGGTCTGTGACCATGGCCAAGATGGCACCCACCAGTCCAAACATGTGGAAGGGCGCTGCCTAGGGAGCTGGGTGAAGAGGCCTGGGAGTTAGCCCTGCCTGGTCCCGGGAGCCAAAAGTTTCCCTTATCCCCTCCATTCCCTTTGCCTTTCTCCTGGTTTTTCAAACAAGCTGCTCTAGCCCTATAACGCCAAGCACAAAATTGTCATAATTCTTAATGAAAACGTATCTGGTACCCAAATTATAGATGTGACAATTTGGTCACATTTCAAAAACACTGAAAATTTTATGCTTTTAAAATATATTTTGAATGCCATATATATTGATAACTATGAAAGTAAAGAATAGAAACCAAAAAAAAAATTTTCCTAAATTTAAAACTTGAGGCGTTATAGGGCTAGTGTTCTTCCAGATTTGGTTTGTTCCTTCTTACAGGCTGGTTTTCCGTGGCCCAGGCTTAGGCCAATGGCGTTCGGAAGCCTAGGCGGAGTCACTGTTACCTTTAGGCTTTCAGTGATGCTGCTTCAGGCACTTTTGGGGACAGCTCTTACTTAATACACAGCTCCTCTGCCATGATGTTCCAGCCAGAAATTCCAATTTCCCTTAAGGTTCCCTGAGCTGCCACGTGTCCCTTCCCTTCAGAGATTTGAGCATCAGCCCCGCCAGCAGGCGTCTTGGAGGGCCTTGGAGCCATCCCAAGCAATGGTCCTCCTAGCCTGTTGTCCAGAAAAATGGTTGGACCTAAAGGTCGCCCTCGGCGACTAGTCCTTGACCCCTTCCCTCGGGCTGAGGCATGAGATTCAGGGCAACCCAGGGGTGCGCTCTCAAAGTGGGGGTTATTGACCTGGAGGCAGCAAGCTGTCAATCGCCTCCTTGTTTTGTGCTTTCTAGATGGGACTTAGCAGCTTGATGCTCAAGAATTGCCCCCTTGCATGAATCGTGTCCAATTGGGATAGAGTTGATACAGAGACCCTGGGCAAACAAAAGCTGATAGATTCACTTTGCAACTCTATTTGGCCACAGTATCGTTTTGAGAAAGGAGAATGGTGGGCAGAGAATGGTACGCTTTCCCTTCCAACCGTGATTCACCGGGAACAGTTCGGTAGAGTGCCGGGAAAGTGGGCGGAGATGCCAGGACTTAGAGCATTTCTCCTCTCGAGGAGCAGTAGGAGACCTTCATCCCCAGTGCACCCAGGAACCCCTAAGGCAGGCGTCCTCAAACTGTGGTCCATGGGGCACATGTGGCGCCATGCCATTTATCCTACACTCGGGGTGTTTTTGCTGCCACTGCCTGTCCTGCTTAGCAGCCGACTCGTGCAGTGTGCATAGGAATTTGTCCATAGGTTTTTTGAAATCCATAGTCTGGCCCTCCAACGGTCGGAGAGACAATGAACTGGCCCCCTGTGTAAACAATTTGAGGACCCCTGCCCTAAGGGATCCTGGACTTCAGGTCACTATTGTCCCAGCCCTGAACCCTCCCTGAACATTCTACCCCTAGTAGAGGCACCAGGGGCATTTGGTCCCAGGGTAACTTACAAGCCTTTTACTCAAATGGAACCCGAGAAAATTAAAAATGACACAGGCAGTTACTCTACTTTTGATCCCTGTTGAATCCGCCTGTAGCATCCCAATATTACAATTTAACCCTATAACGCCGAGCATGACCTTTCCCTAACATTTAATGAAATGAATATAAATGTATATATATTGATAACTATGAAAGTAATGAATCAAAACGAAATTTTTTTGCCCAAAAATTTAAAAGTGAGGCGTTATAGGGTGAAAAAGAAGGATGGTTCTTATCAGAGGGGCCAATGCCTTAGGATCATAAGTGAAGCGGTGATCCCACTGCACCCAGTAGTGCCCAAACCCTGGACCCCCCTAGGGGAAATTGTGAATGCTTTTACCCCCGTGCCGGTACTTAGAATGAACAAACACACACGCCTGATAATCCTAAGATTTTTACTTATTTCCTGTGATACTCACCTACTTTCAAGGGCACTCCCACCTCACAATCCTAGCCTTGTCTCAGTTAAACTGTTCACCCTTTTGTGCGTTTGTTGTTTTTTCCAGAAGTTCTCAAGTTACCAAAGCCCCTAATCCAAGTGTGCCAGCTCCAGGACCACCATCTCCTGGACCACTTCAACCTTATCCATCCTAGCGCTGAATGGACAACCCCTCCCAGCAGAGCAGGAAGGGTGTGGACCCAAAGCCCCACTTCGCCCCTTTGCCAGCAGGAAGTAGCTAGAGATGTCGTCGCCCAGTACCCCAAAGATTTGGGTCCACATCTCTTCAGGGTGGAAATGTTAGGTAGCTAGCATAGGGACTGGGGTGTCCATTACACATGCTCAGAGGGCCCAGTTAGTGGCCCAGGAAGGAGTGGCACACTGTGCGTGCTCAGAGGTCCAGGTTTCCGGCCAGGAAGGGCAGGTCCACCTGGGTGGGCGCTGCACCTGCATCGACCCACCTAGGCCAAGTATATTCAATTCAGCCACTAGGATCGACCAGGGTTGCCCACCACACCTCCCTAACTCTCCTAAACCTCACTTGGATCACAAACCAGGCTTTGGCGTGAATTCTTTCTCACGCAGAACCAAGGCCCGAGGGATATCTGTCCCCAGAGAGATCTGACCAACCCAGGAAAGCTCTTTGGAGGCAGCAGGAGTGGACGTGAGTGGCTGGTGGATACTGTTCAGATGCATGGCTTTCTGCTTGGAAGGGTTTTTAGTCTCGGCTGACAGGATCAGAGGAGGTAGTATGTCTGGATCACATAGTATCCATGTCCACAAATGAGCTGCCCATTCCAAAGTCCTGACAGTGCTTTTGGAAAACACTGTGCTTTGGAATGTCACCCCTTGCAGAGGGCAGTGGGAGGGGCTGGGACCCAGGTATGCTGCCCCTTGCTCCCAGTTGCCGGTTTCTGGATCCTGATTATATCTCTCACAGGATCAGTTAGTGGGCTTGTTGTCTGCCTCAGGCTTTGTTCACCGAGGTCCTCCAGCTAGGTGGTGGTGTGTGTGCATGAGCAGAGGCTTCCTGCTAATCCCCCATGAGTTGAAGAGCTCCCCTGGTGTGGGCTCCGTGAAAGAGGTGCCCCAGACAGCAGGACTACCCAGGAGGGTGGGCCCTACAGGAACCGGAGGGCCATTCCCCCTGTGGAATGACCTCAGAGCCCCGCCTCTCTCACTGTCCAGCTGCCGGGGCTGTGGACCCTAAGCTTCATGCCTCACATAGGAATAGACACAGGGTGAGGCGACTGCAGCACCTGCTTTTGCTGGTCTAATCCAGCCTGAGATCATCCTAGCATCAGCCCTCTGCCAGGGTCCTTTTTTTCTCTCCTTTTATAGGGGCTCATACAACAATAACCACAATACGTGCAAACATCACTGATATAAGGCACATTTGTACATTCATTGCCCTCATTATTCTCAAAATATCTTCTCTCCACCCAAGCCCCTGGCCTCAGCTCCTCATTCCCCCCGCCCCCATTCTCACTACCCCTCCTCATAAATCCTTCATCATTTACTAATTATTATTTTGTCATATCTTGCACTGTCTGATGTCCCCCTTCACCCCCTTTTCTTTTGAGGTTTTATGTAGATCCTTGTCATCGGTTCCCTGCTGCCAGCCTACCCTCCCTCCACCCTCCCAGCATCCCCATTCATAACACTGGTCCTAAAGGGCTCATCCACCTTGAATTCCCTGTGTTTCTAGGTCCTATCTGTCCCAGTGTACATTCTCTGGTCTAGTCAGATTTGAAAGTTATAATTGGGATCTTGATAGTGAGGGGAGAGGAAGCATTGAGGAGCTAGAGGAAAGTTGTGTTTCACCGTTGCTGTCTAGTACCCTGTGTAGGCTTGTCTCTTCCCCAAGACCTTACTTAAGGGAATGTCCAGTGTACTGCAAATGGGCTTTGGCTCTCTACCCAGCATTCCCTGCTCATTCGCAATGAGATTTTTTTGTGCTGATGATGCCTGATCCCTTTGATACCTCGTGATCGCACAGGCTGGTATGCTTATTCCATGTGGGCTCTGTTGTTTCTGAGCTACATGGCCGCTTGCTTACCCTTCAGGCCTTTAAGACCTCAGACGCCATATCTTTTGATAGCAGGGTACCATCAGCTTTCTTGACCACATTTGCTTATGCAACCGCTTAGACTTCAGGGAACGTGTCGGGAAGGTGAGCATCATAGAATGCCAATGTAATAGAACAAGGTATTCTTGCAATGAGAGAGTCCTTGAGTGGAGGCCCTAAGGCCATCTGCTACCTTAATAGGACACCTATAAAGATATGGACATAGGTGTATTTCCCCATGCTCACAGATAAATATATTTACATCTGTGCGTGCCTTTCTTTAGACCTCTATAACTGGCCCGTGCTTCCTAGGTCGCTCTGCTATTCCCTTTCATTTCCCTCTTGTGCCCACTGCCATGCTCAGTTTTCATTTGGGTTTCAGTAAATCCTCTTGGTTCCTTCACCCTTGATCACGCCCTACCAGGATTCCTACATCGCCCTCACCACGGATTTGCATCCACTTGTTGTTCCCTTGTCTCTGGGTTTCTTGACATCACTCCCTTTCCCCCCAACTCCCTCTTTCCCGTGGCCCTCCCGCGAAGTGTTGGTCCCCTTTTTCTCTCCTGCAGATTGTGCATCCAGCATCTCTTTTTAGACATACAGTAGAGGTAATAACATGCACAAACAAAAGACAGAGCGAAAGCAAGCACCAAAAGAAAGAAAACAGCCAAAATCCAATGACCATCAAAGAAAACACAACTCCTCAAGAAAGGAAAGCTTGTAGTTAGTTCACGGACTGTTTGTTGGCCCTTAGCAGTGTTTTCCAGTCCAGTCTGTGCGGGCACCAAGTCCTGCCCCCAAAGTCCTCCTTTGGCATTCCCTGGGGACCTTGTTGCTCCACTTCCTTGCTCTTCTGCTGCACGCCCTTAGTGCTATGCCTCGGTGTGTCGGGATCCGTTCCCGCACTGTCTCTCCAGTGTTGTCCCTTCTAGGGCTATGGGTCTTTGAGGGACGTCGTGTCTCATCTTGGGCTGGCCATGTGGTCTTCTGTGTGGACTGTCTTCTCTGAGTGGGAACATGATCCTCAAGGCAGGATCCCGGAGCCCACTGAGTGACTTTCTCTCCAGCAGCTTCTAGGTAGGCTCTGCCCCATGAGGGGCCGTGAGGTGCCTGTGTAAACCTGAGTCTGCTGGAGGTTAGAATAGCAGTCCACAGATGTGTTTGTGCTTGGGGGAAACAGTGGGTGCTGTCAGCAATACTCGGAGAAAAACAATTAAGTTCTGTAAAGCCTTAATTTTGAGGGATTTTCCGTCTTTCTGGGTGTCCATCTTTTCAGGATATGCTCAGGGTTGGGTTTTTTTTTGTTGTTGTTTTTTTTTACTTATGACTGATGAATCCACGGCCCCCTCCCCACTATTTTAACAGCAGTTGGTGTGTTGTAAGAATCACTTGGTATGGGCCAGTCCACCTAGGTTCTAAGGTGTCAGGTTGGTGCTTCTTTACCCATGTCCAGTTTCCTGGTTGCACGTTGTTGGCTGCCTGTTCCCTTTCCCTTGGTTAGGCCCAAAATGAAGGTGTCAGAGCAGATGATTTGTCTCTCACCTGTTGCACAGCCTGCAGGCACTCGATGAGGGAACGATTAGTGACTTCCATTATTTCTACTTCCTTCAATCTTGGGAGGATTTGGGGAAGGGCTGCCAAACATAAATTCAAATGGGGTCATGCTTTTCACATAGGGAGTGCATCGGACTTGAAGTAGGGCAAAAGATAAAGTAAGGATCAACCCAGTTCTCGCAAGGTCCTAAATGCAACTTAACGAACAATTCCTTTAGGGTTCTGTTTATTTTTTCTACTTGCCCTGAAGAGCTTCCAGTTAATATTTAGAAGCATTGCTAAGACTTTAGTAATTTGAGCAATAAATGTTGGGCCATTGTTGGACCCCAAGGTGGTGGGAAGGCCAAATCTAGGGACAATTTTAGTTACTAATAATTTACACACAGTGGCAGCAGTTTCCTTCTTTGTTGGGAAGGCTTCCACCCATCCAGAACAGGTGTCTACGAACACCAGCAAATATCGGTAGCCATACTTTCTAAGTTTGATATACATAAAGTCCACCTCCCAGAATTCTCCAGGACTACTACCTCGAGCTCGTGGTTGGGGTTGCTCCTTTTCTTTTTGGGGTTGTTTACCCGAGCACAGTGCAATCAACGGTGGGTGACATCTGCCACCCAGTGTCCAAGCCTGGGTATGTAAAAGTGCCTGAGAAGCAACTGAGACAGTTTAGAGAGGATCCCAAATGCATACCTTCATGTAGTCCTTGAATCAGATCTCTCCCAGAGCTTCTGGCATGAATCTTCTTCCATCAGGATGGAGCAGCCACCCTGGATGCTCCCAGTCTTTTTGGCAGGCCAGCTCTTGGCTTATCTTTAGATCATTTTCTGAGTATGTAGGTTGTGGCTGTAACACTGGGGATGGCATGGTCACAGCCACTACCTTGGGGATTTGTGGCATAGTCCTGGCATTCGAGATCCACCGGTCCGGGGGACTGGTTAGGAGTGGTTCAACCATAGGTCCCCCTGCCACAGCAATATCCTGTCCCAGTGTAAGCTTCCTAGCTTCTATGACTAGGATGGCCGTGGCAGCCTCAGCTCGCATGCAGCTCAGCCATCCTGCAGCTACAGAGTCCAGTTTCTTTGAAAGATAGGCCACAGGTCTCTTCCATGGCCGCAAGTTCTCAGTTAGCACTTCTTTTGCTGTGCCTCTGGCCTCACATAGACAATTGGAAGGGCTTTACTCTGTCTAGTAGGGCAAGAGAGGTTGCCCATATGAGCGACTTTTTAAAGGATTCAAACGCTTGTTGTTCTACTTCAGTCCATTTAAGTTCTTTTTCCTTTCCCCAGTACTTGCATATAGGGGTTTCGTTGTTTTTGCAAATCCCAAATTCCACAATGGACAGTACCCCACAGCTCCTAGAAACTCTTGCAACTGCCTCTTAGTCTCAGGGACTGGGATTTTGAGGATCGCCTCAGTGCGGCTGGGGGACAAGGTCCGTTTTCCCTCCTCCAGTTGGTAGCCTAGGTATACAGCTTTATGGACACACAGTTGAGCCTTTCTTGCAGATACCCTGTACCCCAATGGGCCAAGGACTATTATCAGGTCCTTGGTAGCCCGTTGGCATTCCTCCAGGGTTTCGGAGGCCAGGAGGAGGTCATCTGCACACTGGAGCAAGGTGGTTTGGGGGTGTTCCTCCTTGTGTCCCTGTAAGTCTTCACTGGGTTGATGTGCAGGGGACACGGGTATGGAGAACAAAGCATCCTTTAAGTCCAAAACAGTATAACAAATTCAGTTTGACGGGATAGTACTCAGGAGGGTCTCGGGGTTTGGCACGTGGGGTGGCCCGTTTCTATCCTCTCATTTGCCTCTCTGAGATCCTGCACCGGTTGGAAGTCCTCAGTTCCCGGCTTCTGCATGGGCAGCAGGGGAGCATTCCATGTGGACTTGCAGAGGACCCAAATGCCTGTCCTCTTTAGTCTGCAAATGGGAACAGAAATACCCACTTTTGCTATCCAGGGAGTAGGGTTAGCTTGACACACCGGTGTAGCTGAGCTCAGAAGTTGTACGACCCCAGGCACCTGAAGTTCAGAAAGGTCTGGCAGGTTGTTCTCTGCCCAAACAAAAGGAATATCTTTTAGCGATTTATCAAGAAGTTCCTTTGAGCAGGTCTCTTCTGCTCCTTGATAAAACACATATCACTCTGACATTGGAGCGGTGAGCAAAACTTTTGGCTTTTCAAGTTCAAGGGTTAAGGTGGTTGTAGCAGATGAGAAAGTAATTATGGCTGCCATTTTTCATAATAAGTCACGATCAATTAGGGGAAAGGGGCATTGAGGCATTACCAGGAAGGAGAGTGTGTGTAACTAACTGTCTCTTGTGCTAAATCTGTTATTCTGGCCGTTGTCCATGGGTGTGCTTGGGTCTGCCCTGGGGCCCCTGTAATGAAAGCCTTTCCTTTTGACAAGGCACCTGTAGTCTTTTCTGAAACCAAGAAGGTGACCCCTTTGTCCACCTAGAAATTTACTGGCTGGCTCCCTACATGGAGAGTGAGCATGGGCTCTTTGGGGTCAAGTGAAACAGAGCCTGGACACCTTTATTCAGCTTCGAGCATTATTGTCTGTAGCTTCGATTTTTCTAGGCGAGGACTAGGCCCGTTCCCTCTAGTGGTGGCTCGTCTGCCTCTCCTGGGCTTTTCAAGGCACTGATTTTTCCAATGTCACTGTTTTGTATAGTAGGTACATGGATACTTCCTCAGGACTAGGCGAGTGAGAAGCGGGGTATTAGGGTTAGCCATTCTTAGTTGAACCAAAACTGCTCTGGTCGTTCTCGCAAGCCTTCTGAACACCCATTTCCTTCATGACATTCCCTTGGGCGACGTCTGCACAGCCTACCTCCCCAATATCAGCTAGTTCATTTACACTTCCTAGCTACTTTATTTTCTTTTCATGGTGGCTTCTGTCAGCCCCAAATGGCTTCACTCTTGTCAAAGCTGTTTCAGCTTTTCCCAGAGATCCTACACAGTCGCCATTGTAGCCGAGAGGTAACAGGGTCTGTGACCATGGCCAAGATGGCACCCACCAGTCCAAACATGTGGAAGGGCGCTGCCTAGGGAGCTGGGTGAAGAGGCCTGGGAGTTAGCCCTGCCTGGTCCCGGGAGCCAAAAGTTTCCCTTATCCCCTCCATTCCCTTTGCCTTTCTCCTGGTTTTTCAAACAAGCTGCTCTAGCCCTATAACGCCAAGCACAAAATTGTCATAATTCTTAATGAAAACGTATCTGGTACCCAAATTATAGATGTGACAATTTGGTCACATTTCAAAAACACTGAAAATTTTATGCTTTTAAAATATATTTTGAATGCCATATATATTGATAACTATGAAAGTAAAGAATAGAAACCAAAAAAAAAATTTTCCTAAATTTAAAACTTGAGGCGTTATAGGGCTAGTGTTCTTCCAGATTTGGTTTGTTCCTTCTTACAGGCTGGTTTTCCGTGGCCCAGGCTTAGGCCAATGGCGTTCGGAAGCCTAGGCGGAGTCACTGTTACCTTTAGGCTTTCAGTGATGCTGCTTCAGGCACTTTTGGGGACAGCTCTTACTTAATACACAGCTCCTCTGCCATGATGTTCCAGCCAGAAATTCCAATTTCCCTTAAGGTTCCCTGAGCTGCCACGTGTCCCTTCCCTTCAGAGATTTGAGCATCAGCCCCGCCAGCAGGCGTCTTGGAGGGCCTTGGAGCCATCCCAAGCAATGGTCCTCCTAGCCTGTTGTCCAGAAAAATGGTTGGACCTAAAGGTCGCCCTCGGCGACTAGTCCTTGACCCCTTCCCTCGGGCTGAGGCATGAGATTCAGGGCAACCCAGGGGTGCGCTCTCAAAGTGGGGGTTATTGACCTGGAGGCAGCAAGCTGTCAATCGCCTCCTTGTTTTGTGCTTTCTAGATGGGACTTAGCAGCTTGATGCTCAAGAATTGCCCCCTTGCATGAATCGTGTCCAATTGGGATAGAGTTGATACAGAGACCCTGGGCAAACAAAAGCTGATAGATTCACTTTGCAACTCTATTTGGCCACAGTATCGTTTTGAGAAAGGAGAATGGTGGGCAGAGAATGGTACGCTTTCCCTTCCAACCGTGATTCACCGGGAACAGTTCGGTAGAGTGCCGGGAAAGTGGGCGGAGATGCCAGGACTTAGAGCATTTCTCCTCTCGAGGAGCAGTAGGAGACCTTCATCCCCAGTGCACCCAGGAACCCCTAAGGCAGGCGTCCTCAAACTGTGGTCCATGGGGCACATGTGGCGCCATGCCATTTATCCCACACTCGGGGTGTTTTTGCTGCCACTGCCTGTCCTGCTTAGCAGCCGACTCGTGCAGTGTGCATAGGAATTTGTCCATAGGTTTTTTGAAAACCATAGTCTGGCCCTCCAACGGTCGGAGAGACAATGAACTGGCCCCCTGTGTAAACAATTTGAGGAACCCTGCCCTAAGGGATCCTGGACTTCAGGTCACTATTGTCCCAGCCCTGAACCCTCCCTGAACATTCTACCCCTAGTAGAGGCACCAGGGGCATTTGGTCCCAGGGTAACTTACAAGCCTTTTACTCAAATGGAACCCGAGAAAATTAAAAATGACACAGGCAGTTACTCTACTTTTGATCCCTGTTGAATCCGCCTGTAGCATCCCAATATTACAATTTAACCCTATAACGCCGAGCATGACCTTTCCCTAACATTTAATGAAATGAATATAAATGTATATATATTGATAACTATGAAAGTAATGAATCAAAACGAAATTTTTTTGCCCAAAAATTTAAAAGTGAGGCGTTATAGGGTGAAAAAGAAGGATGGTTCTTATCAGAGGGGCCAATGCCTTAGGATCATAAGTGAAGCGGTGATCCCACTGCACCCAGTAGTGCCCAAACCCTGGACCCCCCTAGGGGAAATTGTGAATGCTTTTACCCCCGTGCCGGTACTTAGAATGAACAAACACACACGCCTGATAATCCTAAGATTTTTACTTATTTCCTGTGATACTCACCTACTTTCAAGGGCACTCCCACCTCACAATCCTAGCCTTGTCTCAGTTAAACTGTTCACCCTTTTGTGCGTTTGTTGTTTTTTCCAGAAGTTCTCAAGTTACCAAAGCCCCTAATCCAAGTGTGCCAGCTCCAGGACCACCATCTCCTGGACCACTTCAACCTTATCCATCCTAGCGCTGAATGGACAACCCCTCCCAGCAGAGCAGGAAGGGTGTGGACCCAAAGCCCCACTTCGCCCCTTTGCCAGCAGGAAGTAGCTAGAGATGTCGTCGCCCAGTACCCCAAAGATTTGGGTCCACATCTCTTCAGGGTGGAAATGTTAGGTAGCTAGCATAGGGACTGGGGTGTCCATTACACATGCTCAGAGGGCCCAGTTAGTGGCCCAGGAAGGAGTGGCACACTGTGCGTGCTCAGAGGTCCAGGTTTCCGGCCAGGAAGGGCAGGTCCACCTGGGTGGGCGCTGCACCTGCATCGACCCACCTAGGCCAAGTATATTCAATTCAGCCACTAGGATCGACCAGGGTTGCCCACCACACCTCCCTAACTCTCCTAAACCTCACTTGGATCACAAACCAGGCTTTGGCGTGAATTCTTTCTCACGCAGAACCAAGGCCCGAGGGATATCTGTCCCCAGAGAGATCTGACCAACCCAGGAAAGCTCTTTGGAGGCAGCAGGAGTGGACGTGAGTGGCTGGTGGATACTGTTCAGATGCATGGCTTTCTGCTTGGAAGGGTTTTTAGTCTCGGCTGACAGGATCAGAGGAGGTAGTATGTCTGGATCACATAGTATCCATGTCCACAAATGAGCTGCCCATTCCAAAGTCCTGACAGTGCTTTTGGAAAACACTGTGCTTTGGAATGTCACCCCTTGCAGAGGGCAGTGGGAGGGGCTGGGACCCAGGTATGCTGCCCCTTGCTCCCAGTTGCCGGTTTCTGGATCCTGATTATATCTCTCACAGGATCAGTTAGTGGGCTTGTTGTCTGCCTCAGGCTTTGTTCACCGAGGTCCTCCAGCTAGGTGGTGGTGTGTGTGCATGAGCAGAGGCTTCCTGCTAATCCCCCATGAGTTGAAGAGCTCCCCTGGTGTGGGCTCCGTGAAAGAGGTGCCCCAGACAGCAGGACTACCCAGGAGGGTGGGCCCTACAGGAACCGGAGGGCCATTCCCCCTGTGGAATGACCTCAGAGCCCCGCCTCTCTCACTGTCCAGCTGCCGGGGCTGTGGACCCTAAGCTTCATGCCTCACATAGGAATAGACACAGGGTGAGGCGACTGCAGCACCTGCTTTTGCTGGTCTAATCCAGCCTGAGATCATCCTAGCATCAGCCCTCTGCCAGGGTCCTTTTTTTCTCTCCTTTTATAGGGGCTCATACAACAATAACCACAATACGTGCAAACATCACTGATATAAGGCACATTTGTACATTCATTGCCCTCATTATTCTCAAAATATCTTCTCTCCACCCAAGCCCCTGGCCTCAGCTCCTCATTCCCCCCGCCCCCATTCTCACTACCCCTCCTCATAAATCCTTCATCATTTACTAATTATTATTTTGTCATATCTTGCACTGTCTGATGTCCCCCTTCACCCCCTTTTCTTTTGAGGTTTTATGTAGATCCTTGTCATCGGTTCCCTGCTGCCAGCCTACCCTCCCTCCACCCTCCCAGCATCCCCATTCATAACACTGGTCCTAAAGGGCTCATCCACCTTGAATTCCCTGTGTTTCTAGGTCCTATCTGTCCCAGTGTACATTCTCTGGTCTAGTCAGATTTGAAAGTTATAATTGGGATCTTGATAGTGAGGGGAGAGGAAGCATTGAGGAGCTAGAGGAAAGTTGTGTTTCACCGTTGCTGTCTAGTACCCTGTGTAGGCTTGTCTCTTCCCCAAGACCTTACTTAAGGGAATGTCCAGTGTACTGCAAATGGGCTTTGGCTCTCTACCCAGCATTCCCTGCTCATTCGCAATGAGATTTTTTTGTGCTGATGATGCCTGATCCCTTTGATACCTCGTGATCGCACAGGCTGGTATGCTTATTCCATGTGGGCTCTGTTGTTTCTGAGCTACATGGCCGCTTGCTTACCCTTCAGGCCTTTAAGACCTCAGACGCCATATCTTTTGATAGCAGGGTACCATCAGCTTTCTTGACCACATTTGCTTATGCAACCGCTTAGACTTCAGGGAACGTGTCGGGAAGGTGAGCATCATAGAATGCCAATGTAATAGAACAAGGTATTCTTGCAATGAGAGAGTCCTTGAGTGGAGGCCCTAAGGCCATCTGCTACCTTAATAGGACACCTATAAAGATATGGACATAGGTGTATTTCCCCATGCTCACAGATAAATATATTTACATCTGTGCGTGCCTTTCTTTAGACCTCTATAACTGGCCCGTGCTTCCTAGGTCGCTCTGCTATTCCCTTTCATTTCCCTCTTGTGCCCACTGCCATGCTCAGTTTTCATTTGGGTTTCAGTAAATCCTCTTGGTTCCTTCACCCTTGATCACGCCCTACCAGGATTCCTACATCGCCCTCACCACGGATTTGCATCCACTTGTTGTTCCCTTGTCTCTGGGTTTCTTGACATCACTCCCTTTCCCCCCAACTCCCTCTTTCCCGTGGCCCTCCCGCGAAGTGTTGGTCCCCTTTTTCTCTCCTGCAGATTGTGCATCCAGCATCTCTTTTTAGACATACAGTAGAGGTAATAACATGCACAAACAAAAGACAGAGCGAAAGCAAGCACCAAAAGAAAGAAAACAGCCAAAATCCAATGACCATCAAAGAAAACACAACTCCTCAAGAAAGGAAAGCTTGTAGTTAGTTCACGGACTGTTTGTTGGCCCTTAGCAGTGTTTTCCAGTCCAGTCTGTGCGGGCACCAAGTCCTGCCCCCAAAGTCCTCCTTTGGCATTCCCTGGGGACCTTGTTGCTCCACTTCCTTGCTCTTCTGCTGCACGCCCTTAGTGCTATGCCTCGGTGTGTCGGGATCCGTTCCCGCACTGTCTCTCCAGTGTTGTCCCTTCTAGGGCTATGGGTCTTTGAGGGACGTCGTGTCTCATCTTGGGCTGGCCATGTGGTCTTCTGTGTGGACTGTCTTCTCTGAGTGGGAACATGATCCTCAAGGCAGGATCCCGGAGCCCACTGAGTGACTTTCTCTCCAGCAGCTTCTAGGTAGGCTCTGCCCCATGAGGGGCCGTGAGGTGCCTGTGTAAACCTGAGTCTGCTGGAGGTTAGAATAGCAGTCCACAGATGTGTTTGTGCTTGGGGGAAACAGTGGGTGCTGTCAGCAATACTCGGAGAAAAACAATTAAGTTCTGTAAAGCCTTAATTTTGAGGGATTTTCCGTCTTTCTGGGTGTCCATCTTTTCAGGATATGCTCAGGGTTGGGTTTTTTTTTGTTGTTGTTTTTTTTTACTTATGACTGATGAATCCACGGCCCCCTCCCCACTATTTTAACAGCAGTTGGTGTGTTGTAAGAATCACTTGGTATGGGCCAGTCCACCTAGGTTCTAAGGTGTCAGGTTGGTGCTTCTTTACCCATGTCCAGTTTCCTGGTTGCACGTTGTTGGCTGCCTGTTCCCTTTCCCTTGGTTAGGCCCAAAATGAAGGTGTCAGAGCAGATGATTTGTCTCTCACCTGTTGCACAGCCTGCAGGCACTCGATGAGGGAACGATTAGTGACTTCCATTATTTCTACTTCCTTCAATCTTGGGAGGATTTGGGGAAGGGCTGCCAAACATAAATTCAAATGGGGTCATGCTTTTCACATAGGGAGTGCATCGGACTTGAAGTAGGGCAAAAGATAAAGTAAGGATCAACCCAGTTCTCGCAAGGTCCTAAATGCAACTTAACGAACAATTCCTTTAGGGTTCTGTTTATTTTTTCTACTTGCCCTGAAGAGCTTCCAGTTAATATTTAGAAGCATTGCTAAGACTTTAGTAATTTGAGCAATAAATGTTGGGCCATTGTTGGACCCCAAGGTGGTGGGAAGGCCAAATCTAGGGACAATTTTAGTTACTAATAATTTACACACAGTGGCAGCAGTTTCCTTCTTTGTTGGGAAGGCTTCCACCCATCCAGAACAGGTGTCTACGAACACCAGCAAATATCGGTAGCCATACTTTCTAAGTTTGATATACATAAAGTCCACCTCCCAGAATTCTCCAGGACTACTACCTCGAGCTCGTGGTTGGGGTTGCTCCTTTTCTTTTTGGGGTTGTTTACCCGAGCACAGTGCAATCAACGGTGGGTGACATCTGCCACCCAGTGTCCAAGCCTGGGTATGTAAAAGTGCCTGAGAAGCAACTGAGACAGTTTAGAGAGGATCCCAAATGCATACCTTCATGTAGTCCTTGAATCAGATCTCTCCCAGAGCTTCTGGCATGAATCTTCTTCCATCAGGATGGAGCAGCCACCCTGGATGCTCCCAGTCTTTTTGGCAGGCCAGCTCTTGGCTTATCTTTAGATCATTTTCTGAGTATGTAGGTTGTGGCTGTAACACTGGGGATGGCATGGTCACAGCCACTACCTTGGGGATTTGTGGCATAGTCCTGGCATTCGAGATCCACCGGTCCGGGGGACTGGTTAGGAGTGGTTCAACCATAGGTCCCCCTGCCACAGCAATATCCTGTCCCAGTGTAAGCTTCCTAGCTTCTATGACTAGGATGGCCGTGGCAGCCTCAGCTCGCATGCAGCTCAGCCATCCTGCAGCTACAGAGTCCAGTTTCTTTGAAAGATAGGCCACAGGTCTCTTCCATGGCCGCAAGTTCTCAGTTAGCACTTCTTTTGCTGTGCCTCTGGCCTCACATAGACAATTGGAAGGGCTTTACTCTGTCTAGTAGGGCAAGAGAGGTTGCCCATATGAGCGACTTTTTAAAGGATTCAAACGCTTGTTGTTCTACTTCAGTCCATTTAAGTTCTTTTTCCTTTCCCCAGTACTTGCATATAGGGGTTTCGTTGTTTTTGCAAATCCCAAATTCCACAATGGACAGTACCCCACAGCTCCTAGAAACTCTTGCAACTGCCTCTTAGTCTCAGGGACTGGGATTTTGAGGATCGCCTCAGTGCGGCTGGGGGACAAGGTCCGTTTTCCCTCCTCCAGTTGGTAGCCTAGGTATACAGCTTTATGGACACACAGTTGAGCCTTTCTTGCAGATACCCTGTACCCCAATGGGCCAAGGACTATTATCAGGTCCTTGGTAGCCCGTTGGCATTCCTCCAGGGTTTCGGAGGCCAGGAGGAGGTCATCTGCACACTGGAGCAAGGTGGTTTGGGGGTGTTCCTCCTTGTGTCCCTGTAAGTCTTCACTGGGTTGATGTGCAGGGGACACGGGTATGGAGAACAAAGCATCCTTTAAGTCCAAAACAGTATAACAAATTCAGTTTGACGGGATAGTACTCAGGAGGGTCTCGGGGTTTGGCACGTGGGGTGGCCCGTTTCTATCCTCTCATTTGCCTCTCTGAGATCCTGCACCGGTTGGAAGTCCTCAGTTCCCGGCTTCTGCATGGGCAGCAGGGGAGCATTCCATGTGGACTTGCAGAGGACCCAAATGCCTGTCCTCTTTAGTCTGCAAATGGGAACAGAAATACCCACTTTTGCTATCCAGGGAGTAGGGTTAGCTTGACACACCGGTGTAGCTGAGCTCAGAAGTTGTACGACCCCAGGCACCTGAAGTTCAGAAAGGTCTGGCAGGTTGTTCTCTGCCCAAACAAAAGGAATATCTTTTAGCGATTTATCAAGAAGTTCCTTTGAGCAGGTCTCTTCTGCTCCTTGATAAAACACATATCACTCTGACATTGGAGCGGTGAGCAAAACTTTTGGCTTTTCAAGTTCAAGGGTTAAGGTGGTTGTAGCAGATGAGAAAGTAATTATGGCTGCCATTTTTCATAATAAGTCACGATCAATTAGGGGAAAGGGGCATTGAGGCATTACCAGGAAGGAGAGTGTGTGTAACTAACTGTCTCTTGTGCTAAATCTGTTATTCTGGCCGTTGTCCATGGGTGTGCTTGGGTCTGCCCTGGGGCCCCTGTAATGAAAGCCTTTCCTTTTGACAAGGCACCTGTAGTCTTTTCTGAAACCAAGAAGGTGACCCCTTTGTCCACCTAGAAATTTACTGGCTGGCTCCCTACATGGAGAGTGAGCATGGGCTCTTTGGGGTCAAGTGAAACAGAGCCTGGACACCTTTATTCAGCTTCGAGCATTATTGTCTGTAGCTTCGATTTTTCTAGGCGAGGACTAGGCCCGTTCCCTCTAGTGGTGGCTCGTCTGCCTCTCCTGGGCTTTTCAAGGCACTGATTTTTCCAATGTCACTGTTTTGTATAGTAGGTACATGGATACTTCCTCAGGACTAGGCGAGTGAGAAGCGGGGTATTAGGGTTAGCCATTCTTAGTTGAACCAAAACTGCTCTGGTCGTTCTCGCAAGCCTTCTGAACACCCATTTCCTTCATGACATTCCCTTGGGCGACGTCTGCACAGCCTACCTCCCCAATATCAGCTAGTTCATTTACACTTCCTAGCTACTTTATTTTCTTTTCATGGTGGCTTCTGTCAGCCCCAAATGGCTTCACTCTTGTCAAAGCTGTTTCAGCTTTTCCCAGAGATCCTACACAGTCGCCATTGTAGCCGAGAGGTAACAGGGTCTGTGACCATGGCCAAGATGGCACCCACCAGTCCAAACATGTGGAAGGGCGCTGCCTAGGGAGCTGGGTGAAGAGGCCTGGGAGTTAGCCCTGCCTGGTCCCGGGAGCCAAAAGTTTCCCTTATCCCCTCCATTCCCTTTGCCTTTCTCCTGGTTTTTCAAACAAGCTGCTCTAGCCCTATAACGCCAAGCACAAAATTGTCATAATTCTTAATGAAAACGTATCTGGTACCCAAATTATAGATGTGACAATTTGGTCACATTTCAAAAACACTGAAAATTTTATGCTTTTAAAATATATTTTGAATGCCATATATATTGATAACTATGAAAGTAAAGAATAGAAACCAAAAAAAAAATTTTCCTAAATTTAAAACTTGAGGCGTTATAGGGCTAGTGTTCTTCCAGATTTGGTTTGTTCCTTCTTACAGGCTGGTTTTCCGTGGCCCAGGCTTAGGCCAATGGCGTTCGGAAGCCTAGGCGGAGTCACTGTTACCTTTAGGCTTTCAGTGATGCTGCTTCAGGCACTTTTGGGGACAGCTCTTACTTAATACACAGCTCCTCTGCCATGATGTTCCAGCCAGAAATTCCAATTTCCCTTAAGGTTCCCTGAGCTGCCACGTGTCCCTTCCCTTCAGAGATTTGAGCATCAGCCCCGCCAGCAGGCGTCTTGGAGGGCCTTGGAGCCATCCCAAGCAATGGTCCTCCTAGCCTGTTGTCCAGAAAAATGGTTGGACCTAAAGGTCGCCCTCGGCGACTAGTCCTTGACCCCTTCCCTCGGGCTGAGGCATGAGATTCAGGGCAATCCAGGGGTGCGCTCTCAAAGTGGGGGTTATTGACCTGGAGGCAGCAAGCTGTCAATCGCCTCCTTGTTTTGTGCTTTCTAGATGGGACTTAGCAGCTTGATGCTCAAGAATTGCCCCCTTGCATGAATCGTGTCCAATTGGGATAGAGTTGATACAGAGACCCTGGGCAAACAAAAGCTGATAGATTCACTTTGCAACTCTATTTGGCCACAGTATCGTTTTGAGAAAGGAGAATGGTGGGCAGAGAATGGTACGCTTTCCCTTCCAACCGTGATTCACCGGGAACAGTTCGGTAGAGTGCCGGGAAAGTGGGCGGAGATGCCAGGACTTAGAGCATTTCTCCTCTCGAGGAGCAGTAGGAGACCTTCATCCCCAGTGCACCCAGGAACCCCTAAGGCAGGCGTCCTCAAACTGTGGTCCATGGGGCACATGTGGCGCCATGCCATTTATCCCACACTCGGGGTGTTTTTGCTGCCACTGCCTGTCCTGCTTAGCAGCCGACTCGTGCAGTGTGCATAGGAATTTGTCCATAGGTTTTTTGAAAACCATAGTCTGGCCCTCCAACGGTCGGAGAGACAATGAACTGGCCCCCTGTGTAAACAATTTGAGGAACCCTGCCCTAAGGGATCCTGGACTTCAGGTCACTATTGTCCCAGCCCTGAACCCTCCCTGAACATTCTACCCCTAGTAGAGGCACCAGGGGCATTTGGTCCCAGGGTAACTTACAAGCCTTTTACTCAAATGGAACCCGAGAAAATTAAAAATGACACAGGCAGTTACTCTACTTTTGATCCCTGTTGAATCCGCCTGTAGCATCCCAATATTACAATTTAACCCTATAACGCCGAGCATGACCTTTCCCTAACATTTAATGAAATGAATATAAATGTATATATATTGATAACTATGAAAGTAATGAATCAAAACGAAATTTTTTTGCCCAAAAATTTAAAAGTGAGGCGTTATAGGGTGAAAAAGAAGGATGGTTCTTATCAGAGGGGCCAATGCCTTAGGATCATAAGTGAAGCGGTGATCCCACTGCACCCAGTAGTGCCCAAACCCTGGACCCCCCTAGGGGAAATTGTGAATGCTTTTACCCCCGTGCCGGTACTTAGAATGAACAAACACACACGCCTGATAATCCTAAGATTTTTACTTATTTCCTGTGATACTCACCTACTTTCAAGGGCACTCCCACCTCACAATCCTAGCCTTGTCTCAGTTAAACTGTTCACCCTTTTGTGCGTTTGTTGTTTTTTCCAGAAGTTCTCAAGTTACCAAAGCCCCTAATCCAAGTGTGCCAGCTCCAGGACCACCATCTCCTGGACCACTTCAACCTTATCCATCCTAGCGCTGAATGGACAACCCCTCCCAGCAGAGCAGGAAGGGTGTGGACCCAAAGCCCCACTTCGCCCCTTTGCCAGCAGGAAGTAGCTAGAGATGTCGTCGCCCAGTACCCCAAAGATTTGGGTCCACATCTCTTCAGGGTGGAAATGTTAGGTAGCTAGCATAGGGACTGGGGTGTCCATTACACATGCTCAGAGGGCCCAGTTAGTGGCCCAGGAAGGAGTGGCACACTGTGCGTGCTCAGAGGTCCAGGTTTCCGGCCAGGAAGGGCAGGTCCACCTGGGTGGGCGCTGCACCTGCATCGACCCACCTAGGCCAAGTATATTCAATTCAGCCACTAGGATCGACCAGGGTTGCCCACCACACCTCCCTAACTCTCCTAAACCTCACTTGGATCACAAACCAGGCTTTGGCGTGAATTCTTTCTCACGCAGAACCAAGGCCCGAGGGATATCTGTCCCCAGAGAGATCTGACCAACCCAGGAAAGCTCTTTGGAGGCAGCAGGAGTGGACGTGAGTGGCTGGTGGATACTGTTCAGATGCATGGCTTTCTGCTTGGAAGGGTTTTTAGTCTCGGCTGACAGGATCAGAGGAGGTAGTATGTCTGGATCACATAGTATCCATGTCCACAAATGAGCTGCCCATTCCAAAGTCCTGACAGTGCTTTTGGAAAACACTGTGCTTTGGAATGTCACCCCTTGCAGAGGGCAGTGGGAGGGGCTGGGACCCAGGTATGCTGCCCCTTGCTCCCAGTTGCCGGTTTCTGGATCCTGATTATATCTCTCACAGGATCAGTTAGTGGGCTTGTTGTCTGCCTCAGGCTTTGTTCACCGAGGTCCTCCAGCTAGGTGGTGGTGTGTGTGCATGAGCAGAGGCTTCCTGCTAATCCCCCATGAGTTGAAGAGCTCCCCTGGTGTGGGCTCCGTGAAAGAGGTGCCCCAGACAGCAGGACTACCCAGGAGGGTGGGCCCTACAGGAACCGGAGGGCCATTCCCCCTGTGGAATGACCTCAGAGCCCCGCCTCTCTCACTGTCCAGCTGCCGGGGCTGTGGACCCTAAGCTTCATGCCTCACATAGGAATAGACACAGGGTGAGGCGACTGCAGCACCTGCTTTTGCTGGTCTAATCCAGCCTGAGATCATCCTAGCATCAGCCCTCTGCCAGGGTCCTTTTTTTCTCTCCTTTTATAGGGGCTCATACAACAATAACCACAATACGTGCAAACATCACTGATATAAGGCACATTTGTACATTCATTGCCCTCATTATTCTCAAAATATCTTCTCTCCACCCAAGCCCCTGGCCTCAGCTCCTCATTCCCCCCGCCCCCATTCTCACTACCCCTCCTCATAAATCCTTCATCATTTACTAATTATTATTTTGTCATATCTTGCACTGTCTGATGTCCCCCTTCACCCCCTTTTCTTTTGAGGTTTTATGTAGATCCTTGTCATCGGTTCCCTGCTGCCAGCCTACCCTCCCTCCACCCTCCCAGCATCCCCATTCATAACACTGGTCCTAAAGGGCTCATCCACCTTGAATTCCCTGTGTTTCTAGGTCCTATCTGTCCCAGTGTACATTCTCTGGTCTAGTCAGATTTGAAAGTTATAATTGGGATCTTGATAGTGAGGGGAGAGGAAGCATTGAGGAGCTAGAGGAAAGTTGTGTTTCACCGTTGCTGTCTAGTACCCTGTGTAGGCTTGTCTCTTCCCCAAGACCTTACTTAAGGGAATGTCCAGTGTACTGCAAATGGGCTTTGGCTCTCTACCCAGCATTCCCTGCTCATTCGCAATGAGATTTTTTTGTGCTGATGATGCCTGATCCCTTTGATACCTCGTGATCGCACAGGCTGGTATGCTTATTCCATGTGGGCTCTGTTGTTTCTGAGCTACATGGCCGCTTGCTTACCCTTCAGGCCTTTAAGACCTCAGACGCCATATCTTTTGATAGCAGGGTACCATCAGCTTTCTTGACCACATTTGCTTATGCAACCGCTTAGACTTCAGGGAACGTGTCGGGAAGGTGAGCATCATAGAATGCCAATGTAATAGAACAAGGTATTCTTGCAATGAGAGAGTCCTTGAGTGGAGGCCCTAAGGCCATCTGCTACCTTAATAGGACACCTATAAAGATATGGACATAGGTGTATTTCCCCATGCTCACAGATAAATATATTTACATCTGTGCGTGCCTTTCTTTAGACCTCTATAACTGGCCCGTGCTTCCTAGGTCGCTCTGCTATTCCCTTTCATTTCCCTCTTGTGCCCACTGCCATGCTCAGTTTTCATTTGGGTTTCAGTAAATCCTCTTGGTTCCTTCACCCTTGATCACGCCCTACCAGGATTCCTACATCGCCCTCACCACGGATTTGCATCCACTTGTTGTTCCCTTGTCTCTGGGTTTCTTGACATCACTCCCTTTCCCCCCAACTCCCTCTTTCCCGTGGCCCTCCCGCGAAGTGTTGGTCCCCTTTTTCTCTCCTGCAGATTGTGCATCCAGCATCTCTTTTTAGACATACAGTAGAGGTAATAACATGCACAAACAAAAGACAGAGCGAAAGCAAGCACCAAAAGAAAGAAAACAGCCAAAATCCAATGACCATCAAAGAAAACACAACTCCTCAAGAAAGGAAAGCTTGTAGTTAGTTCACGGACTGTTTGTTGGCCCTTAGCAGTGTTTTCCAGTCCAGTCTGTGCGGGCACCAAGTCCTGCCCCCAAAGTCCTCCTTTGGCATTCCCTGGGGACCTTGTTGCTCCACTTCCTTGCTCTTCTGCTGCACGCCCTTAGTGCTATGCCTCGGTGTGTCGGGATCCGTTCCCGCACTGTCTCTCCAGTGTTGTCCCTTCTAGGGCTATGGGTCTTTGAGGGACGTCGTGTCTCATCTTGGGCTGGCCATGTGGTCTTCTGTGTGGACTGTCTTCTCTGAGTGGGAACATGATCCTCAAGGCAGGATCCCGGAGCCCACTGAGTGACTTTCTCTCCAGCAGCTTCTAGGTAGGCTCTGCCCCATGAGGGGCCGTGAGGTGCCTGTGTAAACCTGAGTCTGCTGGAGGTTAGAATAGCAGTCCACAGATGTGTTTGTGCTTGGGGGAAACAGTGGGTGCTGTCAGCAATACTCGGAGAAAAACAATTAAGTTCTGTAAAGCCTTAATTTTGAGGGATTTTCCGTCTTTCTGGGTGTCCATCTTTTCAGGATATGCTCAGGGTTGGGTTTTTTTTTGTTGTTGTTTTTTTTTACTTATGACTGATGAATCCACGGCCCCCTCCCCACTATTTTAACAGCAGTTGGTGTGTTGTAAGAATCACTTGGTATGGGCCAGTCCACCTAGGTTCTAAGGTGTCAGGTTGGTGCTTCTTTACCCATGTCCAGTTTCCTGGTTGCACGTTGTTGGCTGCCTGTTCCCTTTCCCTTGGTTAGGCCCAAAATGAAGGTGTCAGAGCAGATGATTTGTCTCTCACCTGTTGCACAGCCTGCAGGCACTCGATGAGGGAACGATTAGTGACTTCCATTATTTCTACTTCCTTCAATCTTGGGAGGATTTGGGGAAGGGCTGCCAAACATAAATTCAAATGGGGTCATGCTTTTCACATAGGGAGTGCATCGGACTTGAAGTAGGGCAAAAGATAAAGTAAGGATCAACCCAGTTCTCGCAAGGTCCTAAATGCAACTTAACGAACAATTCCTTTAGGGTTCTGTTTATTTTTTCTACTTGCCCTGAAGAGCTTCCAGTTAATATTTAGAAGCATTGCTAAGACTTTAGTAATTTGAGCAATAAATGTTGGGCCATTGTTGGACCCCAAGGTGGTGGGAAGGCCAAATCTAGGGACAATTTTAGTTACTAATAATTTACACACAGTGGCAGCAGTTTCCTTCTTTGTTGGGAAGGCTTCCACCCATCCAGAACAGGTGTCTACGAACACCAGCAAATATCGGTAGCCATACTTTCTAAGTTTGATATACATAAAGTCCACCTCCCAGAATTCTCCAGGACTACTACCTCGAGCTCGTGGTTGGGGTTGCTCCTTTTCTTTTTGGGGTTGTTTACCCGAGCACAGTGCAATCAACGGTGGGTGACATCTGCCACCCAGTGTCCAAGCCTGGGTATGTAAAAGTGCCTGAGAAGCAACTGAGACAGTTTAGAGAGGATCCCAAATGCATACCTTCATGTAGTCCTTGAATCAGATCTCTCCCAGAGCTTCTGGCATGAATCTTCTTCCATCAGGATGGAGCAGCCACCCTGGATGCTCCCAGTCTTTTTGGCAGGCCAGCTCTTGGCTTATCTTTAGATCATTTTCTGAGTATGTAGGTTGTGGCTGTAACACTGGGGATGGCATGGTCACAGCCACTACCTTGGGGATTTGTGGCATAGTCCTGGCATTCGAGATCCACCGGTCCGGGGGACTGGTTAGGAGTGGTTCAACCATAGGTCCCCCTGCCACAGCAATATCCTGTCCCAGTGTAAGCTTCCTAGCTTCTATGACTAGGATGGCCGTGGCAGCCTCAGCTCGCATGCAGCTCAGCCATCCTGCAGCTACAGAGTCCAGTTTCTTTGAAAGATAGGCCACAGGTCTCTTCCATGGCCGCAAGTTCTCAGTTAGCACTTCTTTTGCTGTGCCTCTGGCCTCACATAGACAATTGGAAGGGCTTTACTCTGTCTAGTAGGGCAAGAGAGGTTGCCCATATGAGCGACTTTTTAAAGGATTCAAACGCTTGTTGTTCTACTTCAGTCCATTTAAGTTCTTTTTCCTTTCCCCAGTACTTGCATATAGGGGTTTCGTTGTTTTTGCAAATCCCAAATTCCACAATGGACAGTACCCCACAGCTCCTAGAAACTCTTGCAACTGCCTCTTAGTCTCAGGGACTGGGATTTTGAGGATCGCCTCAGTGCGGCTGGGGGACAAGGTCCGTTTTCCCTCCTCCAGTTGGTAGCCTAGGTATACAGCTTTATGGACACACAGTTGAGCCTTTCTTGCAGATACCCTGTACCCCAATGGGCCAAGGACTATTATCAGGTCCTTGGTAGCCCGTTGGCATTCCTCCAGGGTTTCGGAGGCCAGGAGGAGGTCATCTGCACACTGGAGCAAGGTGGTTTGGGGGTGTTCCTCCTTGTGTCCCTGTAAGTCTTCACTGGGTTGATGTGCAGGGGACACGGGTATGGAGAACAAAGCATCCTTTAAGTCCAAAACAGTATAACAAATTCAGTTTGACGGGATAGTACTCAGGAGGGTCTCGGGGTTTGGCACGTGGGGTGGCCCGTTTCTATCCTCTCATTTGCCTCTCTGAGATCCTGCACCGGTTGGAAGTCCTCAGTTCCCGGCTTCTGCATGGGCAGCAGGGGAGCATTCCATGTGGACTTGCAGAGGACCCAAATGCCTGTCCTCTTTAGTCTGCAAATGGGAACAGAAATACCCACTTTTGCTATCCAGGGAGTAGGGTTAGCTTGACACACCGGTGTAGCTGAGCTCAGAAGTTGTACGACCCCAGGCACCTGAAGTTCAGAAAGGTCTGGCAGGTTGTTCTCTGCCCAAACAAAAGGAATATCTTTTAGCGATTTATCAAGAAGTTCCTTTGAGCAGGTCTCTTCTGCTCCTTGATAAAACACATATCACTCTGACATTGGAGCGGTGAGCAAAACTTTTGGCTTTTCAAGTTCAAGGGTTAAGGTGGTTGTAGCAGATGAGAAAGTAATTATGGCTGCCATTTTTCATAATAAGTCACGATCAATTAGGGGAAAGGGGCATTGAGGCATTACCAGGAAGGAGAGTGTGTGTAACTAACTGTCTCTTGTGCTAAATCTGTTATTCTGGCCGTTGTCCATGGGTGTGCTTGGGTCTGCCCTGGGGCCCCTGTAATGAAAGCCTTTCCTTTTGACAAGGCACCTGTAGTCTTTTCTGAAACCAAGAAGGTGACCCCTTTGTCCACCTAGAAATTTACTGGCTGGCTCCCTACATGGAGAGTGAGCATGGGCTCTTTGGGGTCAAGTGAAACAGAGCCTGGACACCTTTATTCAGCTTCGAGCATTATTGTCTGTAGCTTCGATTTTTCTAGGCGAGGACTAGGCCCGTTCCCTCTAGTGGTGGCTCGTCTGCCTCTCCTGGGCTTTTCAAGGCACTGATTTTTCCAATGTCACTGTTTTGTATAGTAGGTACATGGATACTTCCTCAGGACTAGGCGAGTGAGAAGCGGGGTATTAGGGTTAGCCATTCTTAGTTGAACCAAAACTGCTCTGGTCGTTCTCGCAAGCCTTCTGAACACCCATTTCCTTCATGACATTCCCTTGGGCGACGTCTGCACAGCCTACCTCCCCAATATCAGCTAGTTCATTTACACTTCCTAGCTACTTTATTTTCTTTTCATGGTGGCTTCTGTCAGCCCCAAATGGCTTCACTCTTGTCAAAGCTGTTTCAGCTTTTCCCAGAGATCCTACACAGTCGCCATTGTAGCCGAGAGGTAACAGGGTCTGTGACCATGGCCAAGATGGCACCCACCAGTCCAAACATGTGGAAGGGCGCTGCCTAGGGAGCTGGGTGAAGAGGCCTGGGAGTTAGCCCTGCCTGGTCCCGGGAGCCAAAAGTTTCCCTTATCCCCTCCATTCCCTTTGCCTTTCTCCTGGTTTTTCAAACAAGCTGCTCTAGCCCTATAACGCCAAGCACAAAATTGTCATAATTCTTAATGAAAACGTATCTGGTACCCAAATTATAGATGTGACAATTTGGTCACATTTCAAAAACACTGAAAATTTTATGCTTTTAAAATATATTTTGAATGCCATATATATTGATAACTATGAAAGTAAAGAATAGAAACCAAAAAAAAAATTTTCCTAAATTTAAAACTTGAGGCGTTATAGGGCTAGTGTTCTTCCAGATTTGGTTTGTTCCTTCTTACAGGCTGGTTTTCCGTGGCCCAGGCTTAGGCCAATGGCGTTCGGAAGCCTAGGCGGAGTCACTGTTACCTTTAGGCTTTCAGTGATGCTGCTTCAGGCACTTTTGGGGACAGCTCTTACTTAATACACAGCTCCTCTGCCATGATGTTCCAGCCAGAAATTCCAATTTCCCTTAAGGTTCCCTGAGCTGCCACGTGTCCCTTCCCTTCAGAGATTTGAGCATCAGCCCCGCCAGCAGGCGTCTTGGAGGGCCTTGGAGCCATCCCAAGCAATGGTCCTCCTAGCCTGTTGTCCAGAAAAATGGTTGGACCTAAAGGTCGCCCTCGGCGACTAGTCCTTGACCCCTTCCCTCGGGCTGAGGCATGAGATTCAGGGCAACCCAGGGGTGCGCTCTCAAAGTGGGGGTTATTGACCTGGAGGCAGCAAGCTGTCAATCGCCTCCTTGTTTTGTGCTTTCTAGATGGGACTTAGCAGCTTGATGCTCAAGAATTGCCCCCTTGCATGAATCGTGTCCAATTGGGATAGAGTTGATACAGAGACCCTGGGCAAACAAAAGCTGATAGATTCACTTTGCAACTCTATTTGGCCACAGTATCGTTTTGAGAAAGGAGAATGGTGGGCAGAGAATGGTACGCTTTCCCTTCCAACCGTGATTCACCGGGAACAGTTCGGTAGAGTGCCGGGAAAGTGGGCGGAGATGCCAGGACTTAGAGCATTTCTCCTCTCGAGGAGCAGTAGGAGACCTTCATCCCCAGTGCACCCAGGAACCCCTAAGGCAGGCGTCCTCAAACTGTGGTCCATGGGGCACATGTGGCGCCATGCCATTTATCCTACACTCGGGGTGTTTTTGCTGCCACTGCCTGTCCTGCTTAGCAGCCGACTCGTGCAGTGTGCATAGGAATTTGTCCATAGGTTTTTTGAAAACCATAGTCTGGCCCTCCAACGGTCGGAGAGACAATGAACTGGCCCCCTGTGTAAACAATTTGAGGAACCCTGCCCTAAGGGATCCTGGACTTCAGGTCACTATTGTCCCAGCCCTGAACCCTCCCTGAACATTCTACCCCTAGTAGAGGCACCAGGGGCATTTGGTCCCAGGGTAACTTACAAGCCTTTTACTCAAATGGAACCCGAGAAAATTAAAAATGACACAGGCAGTTACTCTACTTTTGATCCCTGTTGAATCCGCCTGTAGCATCCCAATATTACAATTTAACCCTATAACGCCGAGCATGACCTTTCCCTAACATTTAATGAAATGAATATAAATGTATATATATTGATAACTATGAAAGTAATGAATCAAAACGAAATTTTTTTGCCCAAAAATTTAAAAGTGAGGCGTTATAGGGTGAAAAAGAAGGATGGTTCTTATCAGAGGGGCCAATGCCTTAGGATCATAAGTGAAGCGGTGATCCCACTGCACCCAGTAGTGCCCAAACCCTGGACCCCCCTAGGGGAAATTGTGAATGCTTTTACCCCCGTGCCGGTACTTAGAATGAACAAACACACACGCCTGATAATCCTAAGATTTTTACTTATTTCCTGTGATACTCACCTACTTTCAAGGGCACTCCCACCTCACAATCCTAGCCTTGTCTCAGTTAAACTGTTCACCCTTTTGTGCGTTTGTTGTTTTTTCCAGAAGTTCTCAAGTTACCAAAGCCCCTAATCCAAGTGTGCCAGCTCCAGGACCACCATCTCCTGGACCACTTCAACCTTATCCATCCTAGCGCTGAATGGACAACCCCTCCCAGCAGAGCAGGAAGGGTGTGGACCCAAAGCCCCACTTCGCCCCTTTGCCAGCAGGAAGTAGCTAGAGATGTCGTCGCCCAGTACCCCAAAGATTTGGGTCCACATCTCTTCAGGGTGGAAATGTTAGGTAGCTAGCATAGGGACTGGGGTGTCCATTACACATGCTCAGAGGGCCCAGTTAGTGGCCCAGGAAGGAGTGGCACACTGTGCGTGCTCAGAGGTCCAGGTTTCCGGCCAGGAAGGGCAGGTCCACCTGGGTGGGCGCTGCACCTGCATCGACCCACCTAGGCCAAGTATATTCAATTCAGCCACTAGGATCGACCAGGGTTGCCCACCACACCTCCCTAACTCTCCTAAACCTCACTTGGATCACAAACCAGGCTTTGGCGTGAATTCTTTCTCACGCAGAACCAAGGCCCGAGGGATATCTGTCCCCAGAGAGATCTGACCAACCCAGGAAAGCTCTTTGGAGGCAGCAGGAGTGGACGTGAGTGGCTGGTGGATACTGTTCAGATGCATGGCTTTCTGCTTGGAAGGGTTTTTAGTCTCGGCTGACAGGATCAGAGGAGGTAGTATGTCTGGATCACATAGTATCCATGTCCACAAATGAGCTGCCCATTCCAAAGTCCTGACAGTGCTTTTGGAAAACACTGTGCTTTGGAATGTCACCCCTTGCAGAGGGCAGTGGGAGGGGCTGGGACCCAGGTATGCTGCCCCTTGCTCCCAGTTGCCGGTTTCTGGATCCTGATTATATCTCTCACAGGATCAGTTAGTGGGCTTGTTGTCTGCCTCAGGCTTTGTTCACCGAGGTCCTCCAGCTAGGTGGTGGTGTGTGTGCATGAGCAGAGGCTTCCTGCTAATCCCCCATGAGTTGAAGAGCTCCCCTGGTGTGGGCTCCGTGAAAGAGGTGCCCCAGACAGCAGGACTACCCAGGAGGGTGGGCCCTACAGGAACCGGAGGGCCATTCCCCCTGTGGAATGACCTCAGAGCCCCGCCTCTCTCACTGTCCAGCTGCCGGGGCTGTGGACCCTAAGCTTCATGCCTCACATAGGAATAGACACAGGGTGAGGCGACTGCAGCACCTGCTTTTGCTGGTCTAATCCAGCCTGAGATCATCCTAGCATCAGCCCTCTGCCAGGGTCCTTTTTTTCTCTCCTTTTATAGGGGCTCATACAACAATAACCACAATACGTGCAAACATCACTGATATAAGGCACATTTGTACATTCATTGCCCTCATTATTCTCAAAATATCTTCTCTCCACCCAAGCCCCTGGCCTCAGCTCCTCATTCCCCCCGCCCCCATTCTCACTACCCCTCCTCATAAATCCTTCATCATTTACTAATTATTATTTTGTCATATCTTGCACTGTCTGATGTCCCCCTTCACCCCCTTTTCTTTTGAGGTTTTATGTAGATCCTTGTCATCGGTTCCCTGCTGCCAGCCTACCCTCCCTCCACCCTCCCAGCATCCCCATTCATAACACTGGTCCTAAAGGGCTCATCCACCTTGAATTCCCTGTGTTTCTAGGTCCTATCTGTCCCAGTGTACATTCTCTGGTCTAGTCAGATTTGAAAGTTATAATTGGGATCTTGATAGTGAGGGGAGAGGAAGCATTGAGGAGCTAGAGGAAAGTTGTGTTTCACCGTTGCTGTCTAGTACCCTGTGTAGGCTTGTCTCTTCCCCAAGACCTTACTTAAGGGAATGTCCAGTGTACTGCAAATGGGCTTTGGCTCTCTACCCAGCATTCCCTGCTCATTCGCAATGAGATTTTTTTGTGCTGATGATGCCTGATCCCTTTGATACCTCGTGATCGCACAGGCTGGTATGCTTATTCCATGTGGGCTCTGTTGTTTCTGAGCTACATGGCCGCTTGCTTACCCTTCAGGCCTTTAAGACCTCAGACGCCATATCTTTTGATAGCAGGGTACCATCAGCTTTCTTGACCACATTTGCTTATGCAACCGCTTAGACTTCAGGGAACGTGTCGGGAAGGTGAGCATCATAGAATGCCAATGTAATAGAACAAGGTATTCTTGCAATGAGAGAGTCCTTGAGTGGAGGCCCTAAGGCCATCTGCTACCTTAATAGGACACCTATAAAGATATGGACATAGGTGTATTTCCCCATGCTCACAGATAAATATATTTACATCTGTGCGTGCCTTTCTTTAGACCTCTATAACTGGCCCGTGCTTCCTAGGTCGCTCTGCTATTCCCTTTCATTTCCCTCTTGTGCCCACTGCCATGCTCAGTTTTCATTTGGGTTTCAGTAAATCCTCTTGGTTCCTTCACCCTTGATCACGCCCTACCAGGATTCCTACATCGCCCTCACCACGGATTTGCATCCACTTGTTGTTCCCTTGTCTCTGGGTTTCTTGACATCACTCCCTTTCCCCCCAACTCCCTCTTTCCCGTGGCCCTCCCGCGAAGTGTTGGTCCCCTTTTTCTCTCCTGCAGATTGTGCATCCAGCATCTCTTTTTAGACATACAGTAGAGGTAATAACATGCACAAACAAAAGACAGAGCGAAAGCAAGCACCAAAAGAAAGAAAACAGCCAAAATCCAATGACCATCAAAGAAAACACAACTCCTCAAGAAAGGAAAGCTTGTAGTTAGTTCACGGACTGTTTGTTGGCCCTTAGCAGTGTTTTCCAGTCCAGTCTGTGCGGGCACCAAGTCCTGCCCCCAAAGTCCTCCTTTGGCATTCCCTGGGGACCTTGTTGCTCCACTTCCTTGCTCTTCTGCTGCACGCCCTTAGTGCTATGCCTCGGTGTGTCGGGATCCGTTCCCGCACTGTCTCTCCAGTGTTGTCCCTTCTAGGGCTATGGGTCTTTGAGGGACGTCGTGTCTCATCTTGGGCTGGCCATGTGGTCTTCTGTGTGGACTGTCTTCTCTGAGTGGGAACATGATCCTCAAGGCAGGATCCCGGAGCCCACTGAGTGACTTTCTCTCCAGCAGCTTCTAGGTAGGCTCTGCCCCATGAGGGGCCGTGAGGTGCCTGTGTAAACCTGAGTCTGCTGGAGGTTAGAATAGCAGTCCACAGATGTGTTTGTGCTTGGGGGAAACAGTGGGTGCTGTCAGCAATACTCGGAGAAAAACAATTAAGTTCTGTAAAGCCTTAATTTTGAGGGATTTTCCGTCTTTCTGGGTGTCCATCTTTTCAGGATATGCTCAGGGTTGGGTTTTTTTTTGTTGTTGTTGTTTTTTACTTATGACTGATGAATCCACGGCCCCCTCCCCACTATTTTAACAGCAGTTGGTGTGTTGTAAGAATCACTTGGTATGGGCCAGTCCACCTAGGTTCTAAGGTGTCAGGTTGGTGCTTCTTTACCCATGTCCAGTTTCCTGGTTGCACGTTGTTGGCTGCCTGTTCCCTTTCCCTTGGTTAGGCCCAAAATGAAGGTGTCAGAGCAGATGATTTGTCTCTCACCTGTTGCACAGCCTGCAGGCACTCGATGAGGGAACGATTAGTGACTTCCATTATTTCTACTTCCTTCAATCTTGGGAGGATTTGGGGAAGGGCTGCCAAACATAAATTCAAATGGGGTCATGCTTTTCACATAGGGAGTGCATCGGACTTGAAGTAGGGCAAAAGATAAAGTAAGGATCAACCCAGTTCTCGCAAGGTCCTAAATGCAACTTAACGAACAATTCCTTTAGGGTTCTGTTTATTTTTTCTACTTGCCCTGAAGAGCTTCCAGTTAATATTTAGAAGCATTGCTAAGACTTTAGTAATTTGAGCAATAAATGTTGGGCCATTGTTGGACCCCAAGGTGGTGGGAAGGCCAAATCTAGGGACAATTTTAGTTACTAATAATTTACACACAGTGGCAGCAGTTTCCTTCTTTGTTGGGAAGGCTTCCACCCATCCAGAACAGGTGTCTACGAACACCAGCAAATATCGGTAGCCATACTTTCTAAGTTTGATATACATAAAGTCCACCTCCCAGAATTCTCCAGGACTACTACCTCGAGCTCGTGGTTGGGGTTGCTCCTTTTCTTTTTGGGGTTGTTTACCCGAGCACAGTGCAATCAACGGTGGGTGACATCTGCCACCCAGTGTCCAAGCCTGGGTATGTAAAAGTGCCTGAGAAGCAACTGAGACAGTTTAGAGAGGATCCCAAATGCATACCTTCATGTAGTCCTTGAATCAGATCTCTCCCAGAGCTTCTGGCATGAATCTTCTTCCATCAGGATGGAGCAGCCACCCTGGATGCTCCCAGTCTTTTTGGCAGGCCAGCTCTTGGCTTATCTTTAGATCATTTTCTGAGTATGTAGGTTGTGGCTGTAACACTGGGGATGGCATGGTCACAGCCACTACCTTGGGGATTTGTGGCATAGTCCTGGCATTCGAGATCCACCGGTCCGGGGGACTGGTTAGGAGTGGTTCAACCATAGGTCCCCCTGCCACAGCAATATCCTGTCCCAGTGTAAGCTTCCTAGCTTCTATGACTAGGATGGCCGTGGCAGCCTCAGCTCGCATGCAGCTCAGCCATCCTGCAGCTACAGAGTCCAGTTTCTTTGAAAGATAGGCCACAGGTCTCTTCCATGGCCGCAAGTTCTCAGTTAGCACTTCTTTTGCTGTGCCTCTGGCCTCACATAGACAATTGGAAGGGCTTTACTCTGTCTAGTAGGGCAAGAGAGGTTGCCCATATGAGCGACTTTTTAAAGGATTCAAACGCTTGTTGTTCTACTTCAGTCCATTTAAGTTCTTTTTCCTTTCCCCAGTACTTGCATATAGGGGTTTCGTTGTTTTTGCAAATCCCAAATTCCACAATGGACAGTACCCCACAGCTCCTAGAAACTCTTGCAACTGCCTCTTAGTCTCAGGGACTGGGATTTTGAGGATCGCCTCAGTGCGGCTGGGGGACAAGGTCCGTTTTCCCTCCTCCAGTTGGTAGCCTAGGTATACAGCTTTATGGACACACAGTTGAGCCTTTCTTGCAGATACCCTGTACCCCAATGGGCCAAGGACTATTATCAGGTCCTTGGTAGCCCGTTGGCATTCCTCCAGGGTTTCGGAGGCCAGGAGGAGGTCATCTGCACACTGGAGCAAGGTGGTTTGGGGGTGTTCCTCCTTGTGTCCCTGTAAGTCTTCACTGGGTTGATGTGCAGGGGACACGGGTATGGAGAACAAAGCATCCTTTAAGTCCAAAACAGTATAACAAATTCAGTTTGACGGGATAGTACTCAGGAGGGTCTCGGGGTTTGGCACGTGGGGTGGCCCGTTTCTATCCTCTCATTTGCCTCTCTGAGATCCTGCACCGGTTGGAAGTCCTCAGTTCCCGGCTTCTGCATGGGCAGCAGGGGAGCATTCCATGTGGACTTGCAGAGGACCCAAATGCCTGTCCTCTTTAGTCTGCAAATGGGAACAGAAATACCCACTTTTGCTATCCAGGGAGTAGGGTTAGCTTGACACACCGGTGTAGCTGAGCTCAGAAGTTGTACGACCCCAGGCACCTGAAGTTCAGAAAGGTCTGGCAGGTTGTTCTCTGCCCAAACAAAAGGAATATCTTTTAGCGATTTATCAAGAAGTTCCTTTGAGCAGGTCTCTTCTGCTCCTTGATAAAACACATATCACTCTGACATTGGAGCGGTGAGCAAAACTTTTGGCTTTTCAAGTTCAAGGGTTAAGGTGGTTGTAGCAGATGAGAAAGTAATTATGGCTGCCATTTTTCATAATAAGTCACGATCAATTAGGGGAAAGGGGCATTGAGGCATTACCAGGAAGGAGAGTGTGTGTAACTAACTGTCTCTTGTGCTAAATCTGTTATTCTGGCCGTTGTCCATGGGTGTGCTTGGGTCTGCCCTGGGGCCCCTGTAATGAAAGCCTTTCCTTTTGACAAGGCACCTGTAGTCTTTTCTGAAACCAAGAAGGTGACCCCTTTGTCCACCTAGAAATTTACTGGCTGGCTCCCTACATGGAGAGTGAGCATGGGCTCTTTGGGGTCAAGTGAAACAGAGCCTGGACACCTTTATTCAGCTTCGAGCATTATTGTCTGTAGCTTCGATTTTTCTAGGCGAGGACTAGGCCCGTTCCCTCTAGTGGTGGCTCGTCTGCCTCTCCTGGGCTTTTCAAGGCACTGATTTTTCCAATGTCACTGTTTTGTATAGTAGGTACATGGATACTTCCTCAGGACTAGGCGAGTGAGAAGCGGGGTATTAGGGTTAGCCATTCTTAGTTGAACCAAAACTGCTCTGGTCGTTCTCGCAAGCCTTCTGAACACCCATTTCCTTCATGACATTCCCTTGGGCGACGTCTGCACAGCCTACCTCCCCAATATCAGCTAGTTCATTTACACTTCCTAGCTACTTTATTTTCTTTTCATGGTGGCTTCTGTCAGCCCCAAATGGCTTCACTCTTGTCAAAGCTGTTTCAGCTTTTCCCAGAGATCCTACACAGTCGCCATTGTAGCCGAGAGGTAACAGGGTCTGTGACCATGGCCAAGATGGCACCCACCAGTCCAAACATGTGGAAGGGCGCTGCCTAGGGAGCTGGGTGAAGAGGCCTGGGAGTTAGCCCTGCCTGGTCCCGGGAGCCAAAAGTTTCCCTTATCCCCTCCATTCCCTTTGCCTTTCTCCTGGTTTTTCAAACAAGCTGCTCTAGCCCTATAACGCCAAGCACAAAATTGTCATAATTCTTAATGAAAACGTATCTGGTACCCAAATTATAGATGTGACAATTTGGTCACATTTCAAAAACACTGAAAATTTTATGCTTTTAAAATATATTTTGAATGCCATATATATTGATAACTATGAAAGTAAAGAATAGAAACCAAAAAAAAAATTTTCCTAAATTTAAAACTTGAGGCGTTATAGGGCTAGTGTTCTTCCAGATTTGGTTTGTTCCTTCTTACAGGCTGGTTTTCCGTGGCCCAGGCTTAGGCCAATGGCGTTCGGAAGCCTAGGCGGAGTCACTGTTACCTTTAGGCTTTCAGTGATGCTGCTTCAGGCACTTTTGGGGACAGCTCTTACTTAATACACAGCTCCTCTGCCATGATGTTCCAGCCAGAAATTCCAATTTCCCTTAAGGTTCCCTGAGCTGCCACGTGTCCCTTCCCTTCAGAGATTTGAGCATCAGCCCCGCCAGCAGGCGTCTTGGAGGGCCTTGGAGCCATCCCAAGCAATGGTCCTCCTAGCCTGTTGTCCAGAAAAATGGTTGGACCTAAAGGTCGCCCTCGGCGACTAGTCCTTGACCCCTTCCCTCGGGCTGAGGCATGAGATTCAGGGCAACCCAGGGGTGCGCTCTCAAAGTGGGGGTTATTGACCTGGAGGCAGCAAGCTGTCAATCGCCTCCTTGTTTTGTGCTTTCTAGATGGGACTTAGCAGCTTGATGCTCAAGAATTGCCCCCTTGCATGAATCGTGTCCAATTGGGATAGAGTTGATACAGAGACCCTGGGCAAACAAAAGCTGATAGATTCACTTTGCAACTCTATTTGGCCACAGTATCGTTTTGAGAAAGGAGAATGGTGGGCAGAGAATGGTACGCTTTCCCTTCCAACCGTGATTCACCGGGAACAGTTCGGTAGAGTGCCGGGAAAGTGGGCGGAGATGCCAGGACTTAGAGCATTTCTCCTCTCGAGGAGCAGTAGGAGACCTTCATCCCCAGTGCACCCAGGAACCCCTAAGGCAGGCGTCCTCAAACTGTGGTCCATGGGGCACATGTGGCGCCATGCCATTTATCCTACACTCGGGGTGTTTTTGCTGCCACTGCCTGTCCTGCTTAGCAGCCGACTCGTGCAGTGTGCATAGGAATTTGTCCATAGGTTTTTTGAAAACCATAGTCTGGCCCTCGAACGGTCGGAGAGACAATGAACTGGCCCCCTGTGTAAACAATTTGAGGAACCCTGCCCTAAGGGATCCTGGACTTCAGGTCACTATTGTCCCAGCCCTGAACCCTCCCTGAACATTCTACCCCTAGTAGAGGCACCAGGGGCATTTGGTCCCAGGGTAACTTACAAGCCTTTTACTCAAATGGAACCCGAGAAAATTAAAAATGACACAGGCAGTTACTCTACTTTTGATCCCTGTTGAATCCGCCTGTAGCATCCCAATATTACAATTTAACCCTATAACGCCGAGCATGACCTTTCCCTAACATTTAATGAAATGAATATAAATGTATATATATTGATAACTATGAAAGTAATGAATCAAAACGAAATTTTTTTGCCCAAAAATTTAAAAGTGAGGCGTTATAGGGTGAAAAAGAAGGATGGTTCTTATCAGAGGGGCCAATGCCTTAGGATCATAAGTGAAGCGGTGATCCCACTGCACCCAGTAGTGCCCAAACCCTGGACCCCCCTAGGGGAAATTGTGAATGCTTTTACCCCCGTGCCGGTACTTAGAATGAACAAACACACACGCCTGATAATCCTAAGATTTTTACTTATTTCCTGTGATACTCACCTACTTTCAAGGGCACTCCCACCTCACAATCCTAGCCTTGTCTCAGTTAAACTGTTCACCCTTTTGTGCGTTTGTTGTTTTTTCCAGAAGTTCTCAAGTTACCAAAGCCCCTAATCCAAGTGTGCCAGCTCCAGGACCACCATCTCCTGGACCACTTCAACCTTATCCATCCTAGCGCTGAATGGACAACCCCTCCCAGCAGAGCAGGAAGGGTGTGGACCCAAAGCCCCACTTCGCCCCTTTGCCAGCAGGAAGTAGTTAGAGATGTCGTCGCCCAGTACCCCAAAGATTTGGGTCCACATCTCTTCAGGGTGGAAATGTTAGGTAGCTAGCATAGGGACTGGGGTGTCCATTACACATGCTCAGAGGGCCCAGTTAGTGGCCCAGGAAGGAGTGGCACACTGTGCGTGCTCAGAGGTCCAGGTTTCCGGCCAGGAAGGGCAGGTCCACCTGGGTGGGCGCTGCACCTGCATCGACCCACCTAGGCCAAGTATATTCAATTCAGCCACTAGGATCGACCAGGGTTGCCCACCACACCTCCCTAACTCTCCTAAACCTCACTTGGATCACAAACCAGGCTTTGGCGTGAATTCTTTCTCACGCAGAACCAAGGCCCGAGGGATATCTGTCCCCAGAGAGATCTGACCAACCCAGGAAAGCTCTTTGGAGGCAGCAGGAGTGGACGTGAGTGGCTGGTGGATACTGTTCAGATGCATGGCTTTCTGCTTGGAAGGGTTTTTAGTCTCGGCTGACAGGATCAGAGGAGGTAGTATGTCTGGATCACATAGTATCCATGTCCACAAATGAGCTGCCCATTCCAAAGTCCTGACAGTGCTTTTGGAAAACACTGTGCTTTGGAATGTCACCCCTTGCAGAGGGCAGTGGGAGGGGCTGGGACCCAGGTATGCTGCCCCTTGCTCCCAGTTGCCGGTTTCTGGATCCTGATTATATCTCTCACAGGATCAGTTAGTGGGCTTGTTGTCTGCCTCAGGCTTTGTTCACCGAGGTCCTCCAGCTAGGTGGTGGTGTGTGTGCATGAGCAGAGGCTTCCTGCTAATCCCCCATGAGTTGAAGAGCTCCCCTGGTGTGGGCTCCGTGAAAGAGGTGCCCCAGACAGCAGGTGGGTGGGCCCTACAGGAACCGGAGGGCCATTCCCCCTGTGGAATGACCTCAGAGCCCCGCCTCTCTCACTGTCCAGCTGCCGGGGCTGTGGACCCTAAGCTTCATGCCTCACATAAGAATAGATACAGGGTGAGGCGACTGCAGCACCTGCTTTTGCTGGTCTAATCCAGCCTGAGATCATCCTAGCATCAGCCCTCTGCCAGGGTCTTTTTTTTCTCTCCTTTATAGGGGCTCATACAACAATAACCACAATACGTGCAAACATCACTGATATAAGGCACATTTGTACATTCATTGCCCTCATTATTCTCAAAATATCTTCTCTCCACCCAAGCCCCTGGCCTCAGCTCCTCATTCCCCCTGCCCCCATTCTCACTACCCCTCCTCATAAATCCTTCATCATTTACTAATTATTATTTTGTCATATCTTGCACTGTCTGATGTCCCCCTTCACCCCCTTTTCTTTTGAGGTTTTATGTAGATCCTTGTCATCGGTTCCCTGCTGCCAGCCTACCCTCCCTCCACCCTCCCAGCATCCCCATTCATAACACTGGTCCTAAAGGGCTCATCCACCTTGAATTCCCTGTGTTTCTAGGTCCTATCTGTCCCAGTGTACATTCTCTGGTCTAGTCAGATTTGAAAGTTATAATTGGGATCTTGATAGTGAGGGGAGAGGAAGCATTGAGGAGCTAGAGGAAAGTTGTGTTTCACCGTTGCTGTCTAGTACCCTGTGTAGGCTTGTCTCTTCCCCAAGACCTTACTTAAGGGAATGTCCAGTGTACTGCAAATGGGCTTTGGCTCTCTACCCAGCATTCCCTGCTCATTCGCAATGAGATTTTTTTGTGCTGATGATGCCTGATCCCTTTGATACCTCGTGATCGCACAGGCTGGTATGCTTATTCCATGTGGGCTCTGTTGTTTCTGAGCTACATGGCCGCTTGCTTACCCTTCAGGCCTTTAAGACCGCAGACGCCATATCTTTTGATAACAGGGCACCATCAGCTTTCTTGACCACATTTGCTTATGCAACCGCTTAGACTTCAGGGAACGTGTCGGGAAGGTGAGCATCATAGAATGCCAATGTAATAGAACAAGGTATTCTTGCAATGAGAGAGTCCTTGAGTGGAGGCCCTAAGGCCATCTGCTACCTTAATAGGACACCTATAAAGATATGGACATAGGTGTATTTCCCCATGCTCACAGATAAATATATTTACATCTGTGCGTGCCTTTCTTTAGACCTCTATAACTGGCCCGTGCTTCCTAGGTCGCTCTGCTATTCCCTTTCATTTCCCTCTTGTGCCCACTGCCATGCTCAGTTTTCATTTGGGTTTCAGTAAATCCTCTTGGTTCCTTCACCCTTGATCACGCCCTACCAGGATTCCTACATCGCCCTCACCACGGATTTGCATCCACTTGTTGTTCCCTTGTCTCTGGGTTTCTTGACATCACTCCCTTTCCCCCCAACTCCCTCTTTCCTGTGGCCCTCCCACGAAGTGTTGGTCCCCTTTTTCTCTCCTGAAGATTGTGCATCCAGCATCTCTTTTTAGACATACAGTAGAGGTAATAACATGCACAAACAAAAGACAGAGCGAAAGCAAGCACCAAAAGAAAGAAAACAGCCAAAATCCAATGACCATCAAAGAAAACACAACTCCTCAAGAAAGGAAAGCTTGTAGTTAGTTCACGGACTGTTTGTTGGCCCTTAGCAGTGTTTTCCAGTCCAGTCTGTGCGGGCACCAAGTCCTGCCCCCAAAGTCCTCCTTTGGCATTCCCTGGGGACCTTGTTGCTCCACTTCCTTGCTCTTCTGCTGCACGCCCTTAGTGCTATGCCTCGGTGTGGCGGAATCCGTTCCCGCACTGTCTCTCCAGTGTTGTCTATTCTAGGGCTGTGGGTCTTTGAGGGACGTCGTGTCTCATCTTGGGCTGGCCATGTGGTCTTCTGTGTGGACTGTCTTCTCTGAGTGGGAACATCATCCTCAAGCCTGGTGGGCCAGGATATGCTCCACTCTTCCCTCCTCCCCCTTCGTCTTCTCCGTATTCTCTATCAGATCTGTCCCGCTTCCAGAGCTGCAGATTCAGTGCCGTCCTATGAAAAAACATATTTGGGCGTGGGAGGGGAGAATGGGGGGGGAAGATCTGCTCAGATCTTTCGAGGGTCCAGGAGAGGGTGACTGCTCAGCTCGGCACAGGCATATGGGGCTCTGAGCTCTGGCTCCAGACACTGGTTGGGAATGTGGCTTTGTTTTTAACCAGTTGTGTTCCTGTGGGTCAGTACCTATGTCTTTTTGAGTGAGTTTTCTCATCTGGAAAGTAAAGGTATTCCAGGGTCTAGTGTCCCATGTCACTAAGTGATCGAGAGGGGTTAACCTGAACCTGAATCAAACCATGTGGACATGTCAGGCGCATTCTAGATCCTGGGTGGCGATTCAGAGTCCAGGACAATGTTAATATCCAAGAGGTGATATAGGTGGCTTCGTATTGAAACGGGAAGCCCACGGTGGAGGTTTTGTCCTTCCGCTGATGGCCACTTCAACTCCTGCTAAAAGAGTTTCACTGGCTCAACAGCCGAGCCGGGAGCCAGTGCCATGAAAACCATGTGGCTAACTGGGACATAGGGCAGAGAGACATTTTTTACCTTGATGGCTTGGGAAGCCCCCCAATCTCCATGCAAACCTTCTGGTGTGAGTACTTTGGAAGCAATCATAGGCTGACAGTAATTCCAATCTTTCCTTTGACAATGTGTCCGTTCTCTTTTTTGAACCTGAGAAGATGGCCCCTGTGTCCTCCAAGACATTTCCTGGCTGGCCCCCAACTTGGACAGTTAGCACGGGATCCTGGGGGCCAGTGAAACAGAGTCCTGAGACATTCCTTCAGCTTCCTCAAGCGTTATTGTCTCTCACTTGGGTTTTTCTAGGCGAGGACGAGGCCTGTCCTCTCTAGTGGAGGTTTGTCCGTCTCTCCTGGAGTTTTCAATGCAATGTTTTTTCCAATGTCTGTCTCTTCTGTAGTAGGCACCTGGATCCTTCCTTCCTCAGGGCTTGGTGGTGCCACAGGTCAGTCTCTCCGTGAGTGGGCCATGATCTCTTTTTCTGAGTCTCTGTTGTGTCTCATGGCAATTCCTAGTATTTTAGCTATTTCTTTGTCTCTGTCGTGGTAGGGTCATCTGTGTTGTGATACACCCAATAAGACACTTCTACCAAATCACGAAGATTGTTCCCTTCAAATGCTTCCCATTTCTTTTTCATGTCTGAGGCGGGCTGAGTAATAAAGGCAATACTTATTTCCCTCTTGTTCTCGGGGGCCTCTGGGTCCTTGGGGGTACAAAGAACGCAGGATTCCATCAGCCACTCTAAAAAGGCAGGCAGGCAGGCAGGCAGGCAGGCAGACGTTCGTTTGTAGGCGCCTGAAAATTCTCACTGACCTTAGATAAATGCATAGGTTTCCTAGTTGTCCCGCGGAGGCCCTGCAAGAGAGACTGGTGATACCTAGCTAAGCCCTCGGGGCATTACTGGGAGTTTGGGTCTCACATTATTCGTGGAGTGGTAAAAAGAGTTTCTCTCCACTGGGGAGTGCCCGCTGGCTGACCATCAGTTCTATTGACTGCTTTCTGGGCCTCTCTCTGGAAGGGCTCCCATTCCTCTGCTGTGAACAGCACCTGCAGAAGTGGCTGGCACTTGTCTGAGGTGGGCTGATGCATGTGGAAAAGCTAGTCTAGCAAAGAAATCAGACCTTGTGGTTTCTCAGACAGGGGGTTTTGTTTATTCCAATTATGCAATCCTGGGGAAAAAATGGGACATAGACCCAAAGAGGGACGCTTGGGGTTTCCCCAGGTGTTTGGGCTGCTTGCCTTAAGCAGAGAATGCTGCTGACCAGTGATCCTTCTGGGGGGAGGAGAGGACATGCCAGCCCTAGTGCACGTGTTGGGGGGTGACTTTAAAATAGGTGGTATTTCTCTTCCTTTTGCCCCCATGAACTGATAGGCAGGCAGCGGTCACAATGGGTCTTAAGCCAGCTCTCCCGATCCTGAGTCGTCCTGCAAAGTGGGATAAAGAGGACGGGGATGGGGAGGGGAGGAGAGGGACGGCCTCCACTTTGGTGGCTTTAGGAATTTGGACCTGTTGTCTTTCCTGGTCATGCCATGTTTCGTGAAATCATGGAGAAAAGAACCCATTCTGTTGGGGGAGGGAGTAAGTCTTTTATATATGCTGGCTTACTAGTGGCCCTATCAAGTCACACATCAATTTTATCGAACCCTAACCCTAACCCTAACCCTAACCCTAACCCTAACCCTAACCCTAACCCTAACCCTAACCCTAACCCTAACCCTAACCCTAACCCTAACCCTAACCCTAACCCTAACCCTAACCCTAACCCTAACCCTAACCCTAACCCTAACCCTAACCCTAACCCTAACCCTAACCCTAACCCTAACCCTAACCCTAACCCTAACCCTAACCCTAACCCTAACCCTACCCTACCCCTACCCCCCACCACCACCAGAAAGCCAGCCTTTGGTGGTGGTGGTGAGCCATTTTCAGTATATAATGTCTGGCTCTACATTTTGCCAGACCTGTTAGATTGACTAAGTGCCCTTGTGGCATAGTGGTTATAAGTTGAGCTGACATCCCAAAGGCCAGTAATTTGATACCACCATCAGCCCTGTGGCAGAAACCTGGTGCTTTCTGCTTCCATGGAGTTAGTCTTGGAGAGTCACAGGGACAGAGCTACCCTGTACCATAGGATCCTGTTCAACAGCGTCCCTCACTAAGAGCTAGTATTGACTTGATGGCCATGAGTTTAAGGGCCATTTTGGCTTCCTTTTCAAAGGAACCTCATTCAGTGAACTGACTCTTTCTGGTCAATCCTTTCCTCTGACTCTGGTCTGAATGTAGCACCTCACCGGGGGAGTGAAGAGGTCTGAAGCTTGGAGCTGCCTCCCAATGAAAGAAAGTAAACCATGATAGTTCATAAAGGCACTTGTGCAAATTGTAAACCACCAACCTTGGCTTAATTCATTTTTTAATTGGATAGAAATACTCTAATTATGTTGATGACAAATAAACCAAACATATATATGTGGATATACACATACACACACACACAAATACACACACACACACAAGACGGATGTTTAGGGGCATCTACCCAGCTCTGTCAGAGAGATTTGTCCCAGGTCTGGGCATAGGAGTCAGTCTTCTTGCATTTCAGTGTCTGGCTCTGTACCTGACCTTAAGCCCCATGACCTTGATCAGATTGCTTAACATCTCTGAGCCCTTTTGGCAACACCGTGTATCAGGGCTGAGAAGGGGCACTGGGTAAGCCCTGACACATGATGGTGGAGGGACTCAGCCAAAATAAAGCATACAAGGGTAATGACCATGGCATTCTCTCCAGTGTGGGCCTCAGAGCAGCCCTGGTTCTAGATAATCCCACAGAAATAATTTTACCAACCTGGGCCTTCAGCCCTCACGCCAAACTTAACACGTTTTTAATCCACACAATGTTTACAGCTTTGGGTTCTCATCCCTCTCCTTCTTCCAAGAGACCAAGGAGAATGGAGTGTTTGAGCAATATCCAGGCCACATGACCATCTTTCTCAGTTCTTAACTCACCTTTTCCTCTCTCAAGCACAACTTTAATGTTTCCATGAGTGTCCGTGGCTATGATAAAGAATACGTGTTATGGGAGGTAATCAGGGCCTGTGTCTTCCATAAACCAGTTGCCAAAGACTCTTTACAGATAGGTAATGGTAGGCCCATATGTTTTACTTACCTATTGCTGCTTAGTGACTTTCAATCCCACTCGGTGTATTATTTGCTCATAATTTTGTAATTTGAGGAAGGTTTGGCTGGGGCAGCACATCTCCACTCCACGTGGCATTGGCCAAACCAGCTCAAGCAGCGAGACCCGGCAAGATGGGTTTGCTTTGGTTCATAGGTCTAGGGCCTGGGTTCTTGCTGTTGCATTGGCTCCCCAATTTCCCTCCATGTGATCGTATCATGTGCTTGCCTTTAGCTTCCTCACAGCAGGGTGATTTTCAAGATAGATTTTTTTGTCAGGATAGTTGGGCTGTAGGCCCAGTGACAAAATCCCTTAAAGGGATTAAATTGAATGCACAATTTAATACGTGACTGCCAAATATCCCCCAGAGCACACAAGTTGAAACCACAAGACTTCTCCCTAAGAGAGGTTCCTTGTAGCTTTTGGTTGTCTTCTAAGTCCCTTTTCCTTTTCCACAATAATGTCTGGGTTGCTTTATCAATCATCTTCTTTCTTTTTATGTAGCACTATCTCTGGCTGTTTAGTCCAAGCCAATGCAGTTCCTTCCCAAAGTTACTGGGTTTCCCTTGCACTGGATTACATGATGCATTCAATTTTATGAAAGCCATGTCCCCACATCTCTTTGAAATGGGTCCCTCTCTGTTTTAGGCTGCAATTCAGCCTATTTAGGCTGTAGCACAGCCTTCTGGAGACTCTTAGAAAACCTTTTGTGTACACGAGACTGTCTACAAGGCACTGGATTACATTCTTTTGTGATCTTAGTACAGGGCATGAAAGCTATCTTCTTGATCTGATCCAACACAGAAGCCCTGCTCATGCCATTCCTATTATGGGACATTATTTTTTGGCAAGAAAGACTTGGGGTTGAAAAATAGGTTTTGTTAGGCAGATAGGCAGGAATGAGATGTCCATTGACGCATGCCCAGGAGAACCAAGCATAGAACAAAAGCCTAGGTTTTCCCGCTGGTGGGTACGGATGGGCGTTAAACCTGGATCAGCCCACCTGGGCCAGGTGATTGCAATTCAGCCAATGGGATCGACCTGGGGTCATTCACCATGCCTCTCCCCGGGAATCCTTGAAAAGGCAGGAGCGAGGGGGAGAAAGGAAAAACTGGGGACAGGAACTGGGGAGAGAACTTGAGAAAGAACATGAGACAGGTCTTTTTTTGGAGGAAAACTTAGGAGAGAGATCTTTGCGTGACCTCGAGCAGTCTCTGCCAGGCTGCATGGTGGGGAGGAATCCTAGGGGTGGCGCGTAAAACCTGAAACTTCTTTTAACTTTCATTAAACTCACTTGGATCACGAGCCAGGCTTTGGCGTGAATTCTTTCTCATGCGGAGCCAAGAACTGAGATGTAACTCTAGCCCGGATAGAGATCTTACAGTTCATATTTAAGTCCAGCAAGTCCCTGCTCCTTCATAGTTCATATTTTCTGCTAAAAAAAGCACACAACTAAACCCCAAACAGAAGTAACTTCTTTAGCTTTTCTTTACCCTTCTGTAGTTTATAATTATTTGTCTGTTGCCTCCATTGTTAATGACGCTGAGAGTTCAGATTCTAGATAAAGCAGAAGAATGTCACTGCCACCCAAAATAGTTGTTCTTAGTGTTAGTTGGTGCCCAATCAATCCCTGCCCATCCACTCACTTGCTGCCATTGAGTCAATTCTGACTCATGGCAGCAGAGTATACTTGCCCTGGTAGGTTTCTGAGACTATACATCTGTACAGTAGAAAGCTTCAGCTTTCTCTCTCAGAGCAGCTGGTAGTATTGAACTACTGACCTTATGGCTAGCAGGACAATATGTTACCAGGGATCCTTTTCAAGACTGTGCCCTTTCAGAAACAGATCACCAGGCCTGCTTTCCTAGGAACCTGTGGGTGGGTTTGAAGCATCAACCTTTTGGTTAATATGCAAGTGCTTAACAAATGGTCTTTATCCCGGTTTGGAAAACCTAAGTCACTGGTCTTTTGCCTAAAGAGTCACTTTCAATGGCCCTGGCTTGTTTCATGGGAAGGGCCAGTTCAGGGGCTCCCGGACAGATGGTGGGGTAGGATCCTTATTTAGTAGGGCCATATTGGGTGGGGTGGCAGGGAAGTGTGTGTGTGCTGTATGTGTGTGTAATCTGCATCTTTAACAAATGCCCCCCCCCCACTGAAATGAGAAACACTGGCCCCGATTGTCCTCTGCCTCTCTTGTTGCTGCCTTTTTTGGGATTTTTCTGGCTTTTAGCAGCCCTGGAGGCCCCTCCTATCTAGGCAGGAAAAGGAGCCAATAAATAAGTTCACACTAAGGTGCTAGAGAGTGATAACAGCTAATCCCTTCCAAGGGCAATTGCTCTCAGAAAGAAAGAAAAAAGAGAGAGAGAGAGAGCTCAGGGGGTTGGGGGGAGCAATTTAACTCCAATGAATAGTGTCTCCTGGAAGAGTCCTACACTTTGTCGCTGCAATGGGAGTCATATATGAACATGTGTGTGTGTGTGAAACCCCTCGCATCAGTCTCTTCTTCTGCTTTTGTGTAAATTGGACTTTAAACACATTCTCTAGGAAGTGTTTGAATGCCTCTGTTTATGGAAGCTTCTTGACAGAAGGGGGATTTTTGTCTCTTTTGTTCAGTGAGAGAGCCCCAAGGTGTGGCATTTAATAAGTAAGTAGCAAGCTGGTTGAATGAATGAGTGAATGAGTGAGTGAGGTAAAGAAGCCTTCAGCAGCCTTCCAGGTCGAGACTGGCTCCCTCAGAAGCCTGGCTCTTGTCTAAAGTGAGGTAGATCTCTCCCCCTTCCCATTTCATGCTTCCCCGTGGTCTGCCTGGGATTGAGCTGAAAAATGATTTTTCATGCATGTCATCCTCATTATATCATTATCCCTCACAGCAAAACTCTCTGACCACCCTGAAGACCTGTATTTAATGTGAGGAAAGGTGATTTAATGGAGTGGAGAGCGCAGCATAAAACAGACAACCCTTTCAGAATAGCAGAGCAGGCTGTCCCTCCAAGGGGAAAGGGACAAAAAGGGAAAAGAAAAGAAAAATGGCGAGGGAGGGGGGGCAACTCTCACTCTCCTAATAGGCTGAAATAAGAAGTCATTTTGGTCAACTTCATCAGAAGACAAACCTGAAAGGGGCCCCTTGCCCTCCCCGCCAGCGCATAACTGACTTACCATGCATTTTACCGTGGAGCTGATTATGCGGTGAGTTGTGGTAGACGGGGAGAGTTTATTGACATATGGTCTCCCTTCACACCTTTTGTTACAGCCAGACATCAGGGACTGAGCTGCAGGATATTAAAGGATTTGGAAGCGTTATCAAGGAATGGTACATATTTATCAAAACCAGGGTGATATTACAAAGCTGGGTTGCTGCTACACCTGGGTGTGTTATGTGATTAAAAATAATGACAATGCATCCTCTTGATGGATTTTGCACCTGGGCGAATACTGAGCAGGTCTGCTGGACCACCCTTGGTCGAGAATTCACACCTAACAACCCCTTTGGTCTCAGAAGAAAATTGTGGCTGCTAGCTCACACTTGGAATCCAGGTAGGGCAATGTTTAAGCACTTCACTGTTAACCGAAAGAGCAACACTTGGAATTCACCAGCTATCCCGAGTGAGAAAGATGTGACCATGTGCTGCCACAAAGATTACAGCCTTGGAAACCTTCCGGGAGGTTCTTTCCTGGCCTACAGGGTTGCTCGAGTCAGAATTGACTTGACTTCCATGGCATTGAGCTGTTTTGAGTTTTGAATGGCTGAATTGGAGACTTCAGGATTGCAGGAAGATTTGAGAACAGCCTGAAATATGCAGGCGACCAGCCTTGCTTGCTGCAAGGGAAGAGGAGTTGAAGCACTTACTGATGAAGTTCAAAGATGATAGTCTTCAGTATGGATTACAACTCGAGGTTAAAAGAACAAGAATCCTCACCACTGAACCAATAAGCAACATGATAAACAGAGAAAAGATTTAAATGATGAAGCATTTCATCTTACTTGGACCCATCCACAACCAACGCTCATAGAAATATCTGTAAAGAAATCACTGGATAAATTGCTTTCAGTGAATTTGCTGCAAAAGGCCTTTTAAACATTTTTTTGAACCAAGGTGACTTTGTCACCTTAAAAATTCAGGAGTATCCTATCCCAAGGCATGATTATTTTCATGTGGAAGCTGGAAAATGCATAAGGAAGTCCTACGAGAAGAATTGATGCATTTGAAATATGGTCCTGGTGAGGAATATTGAATACACCAAGGAACTTCTAGGAGAACAAACAAATCTATGTTGAAAGAACTACAGCGAGATTGATTCTTAGAAGCGAGGATGGTGACATTTGGCTTCATGTACTTTGGGTGTTATCAGGAGGGACCAGTCCCTGGAGTTGGGCAGCATGCTTGGTCAAGCCAAAAGGAGGACAAACCTCCACAAGATGGGTTGACACAGTGGCTCAAATGTAGGAATGGCTGTGAGAAATGCGCAGGGCAGCGTGTTGTTTTGTTCTGCTGTACATAGAGTGGCCATGAGTTGGAACCAAATTGACAGCACCTGGTTACGCAATGGACTAATGGCAAGATCAACCATTCAAAACCACCAGCCACTCCTCAAGAGAAAGATGAGGCTTTTTTACTCCTGTAAAGAGTCACAGTGTGAGAAAGTCACAGGGGGAATTCTACCCTGTCATATAGGGTCACTGTGAATCGGCATCGACTCTACGGACGTGAACGGCAACAACAACAACAACAACAACAACAACAAACACACTAATGGTGGCTGGGTACATGTGCAGACACCCATCCACTCGCACTGGAGCTAAGTTAGTGGTTTCAGCAGGAAGCTTACCTCGGTGGTTTCCAGAACTCCCCTGGGCTGAACCAATTTACACCAGGTCTTTCAAATATTCCTGGTACCCCGGGCATCTCTCATTTCCCAGAGTTGGTTGCATGACTTAAGGCTTGATGATCATGGGGCCACATGAAGGACGCCTATGTGCTCCAACCACTGCCTCCTAGAGAGTGCTGTGGACAATTGCCTTCAAGTCAGCCAGCTCCTGACTCATGCGGACTCCATGTGCTACAGAACTCAATGCCCACTGGTCCTGCCCCATTCCTTCAATGGGTTGTAGATTTGACCCCTTGTCAGCTGGGGGGTTTTCAGTGGCTGATGGCTTGAAGGAGTTCACCAGGCCTTTCCTCCTAGTCTGTCTGTAGGCAGAAAACATCGCTAAAATCTGTTCAGCATCATAGCAATATGCCAGCCTCCACTAGCAGTTAGGTGGTAGCTGTAACAGGAGGCGCACTGGCCAAGAATCAAACCCAAATTTCCTGCATGGCTAGTGAGAATTCTGCCATGGAACCACCATTTCCTCTCTCTTGGTTTCTAGTGTTTATGTATATAAGATTTCAGTACCTTCTAACAAGCAGTAAGTAAGACTGCACCACGGGTCACCTCTATTTAGCTCTCCCTCAAATTTTTCCACATGAATTATAAAGTGTGTGACAGTTGTAATATGTTTCTCTTTTTAAAAATTGCTGGGTGAACTTAAAACAGCACAAGGAAGTGCCAGCATAGCAAAAGGATACCCACCTGCTTATTTATCTTAAGAGAAGAAAAGTCGTGAATGCATTCACTCAGGTGAAAATATCATTCATGGAAAGAAGTGCCTAATGGTCACCAGGACCCATGGTTAATCCAGGCGTGGTCATCTGATTCCAATCGATCAGACCTAGCTATAAATCACTTATATGTCTGGGTAATTAAAAGCAAATATAAATTTTCAAAAAAATAACGTTGCATGGGATAGAAAGAGAATACATAACAACATCAGACATAAATATGCCTCAAGACAAACTCATTGTGCACATCCAGAATACATAATGGCTCTTGCTAAGATGCGTTTCCCACTAGACCCTACCCCAAGCCAGTAAAAGCCAGAAACTCTACAGGAAACTGTGGATTGTACTACTCTGAAATGGGAGCTGTGTCTCTAGACCGAATTTGGGGCTGTTCGTGCTGAGGACTCACCAATACCTGCTGCAGTGACAACAGTCCAGGTGAGAATAAGGAAATCTAGATGACAGCCAGGATATAGGAGCACTGAGACCTCAAATTGCTTCTAGGCGAGCATGGCCTGATGGGCTTCCATTTCTGCACCTCTGGCAGGAGGAGTTTGTTCTGGAAAGTAATGGTTTCTAAGGAAGTATTTCTTAAACTTTCACACGCATGCACTTACCCAGGTTCCTGGAAATCGGGCTGGGGGGCAGATTCTGATTTTGTGGGTTCAGGGTGGGGTCTAGGATCCAGCAGTTCTAGAGGCCCTGGTACTCTTGGGCTGTTAACCACAAGGACAGTAGTCCTAAACCACCAGCCACTCCTTGGGAGAAATATGAGGCTGTAGACTCCGGGCAAGAGTGACAGTCTGGGAAACCCACAAGGGCAGTTCTACCCTGTCCTGTAGGGTCACTATGAGTCAGCATCAACTCGATGGCATTAGCATGGGAGAAGCTAATCCTGATGTTGCTGGTTCCTTGACCTATCGTACTTTGAGTGGCAAAGTCCCAAGGGACTTCCCGGATGTGATGGCCAAAAACAGTAGTGTTCACCCTTGGTCATACTTTGGAATCCCTTAGGAGCTTTCAAGCCTCCCATTGGCCTGGCCCCATCCCAGACCAATGAAGCAAGGCTTAGTGGAAGCAGGATTCAGGTCACGGTCAGTGAGAAAGCCCCCTTGGCAATGCCAACGTACAGCCAGTGCAGAGTCAAACTGGTCGACAACTCCACATGGTTCCATATACTTTGGTGAAGCCAGCTGTTTGGGCAAGGTTTTCAGAGTTACCACCCATGTAGACTTGTTGGTGATAGTGCATTAAATAGAGCACATGCAGTGCATTGCATGAGTGGCCTATGTCATGCAACCACATCAGGGGGATGTTGAGCCAATTTCTCTGGGAAACCAAGGGTGTTGGCTCCATCCTGAACGTTGGCAGGGTAATGGACTGACACAGAGGAAACTCGTTCTCTTTGTGGCAGTGCACTAATGGGTTCTTCACAGAAGGCCAAGTCCATGGCTTCAGATGCAGATGCTCACGGGGCTGAGGGAGCAGGTCAAATCCTAAGTCCGAGGTGGGTGTTTGCATATTTACATGCCCTCACTGCCATCAAGTCCATTCCAACTCACAGGCCCATGGGACTGAGTAAAATGGCCCCCGTGGGTTTCTGAGACTGTGATTCTTTAGAGGAGTAGAAAATCTCCTCTTTCTCCAGAGGAGCGGTTGGCCATTCAAACTGCTGACCTTGAGATTAACAGTCCAACTCCTGACCACTCTTGCCGTCAGAATTCTATTTATATACACAAGTATATATATATATATATTTATACTTTCCCAAAAGAACTCCACATTTTCAAATCATTCTTGACACTCATGGCCTTTTTTCCTTTATAGCCATGCCTTTGGTTGAAACACAGATATAAGAGAAATATTTATCTACTTATAGGGGTCCAAAAGGAGCTTTGGTGGCATAGTGTTTGCATGTTGGGCTGCTAACACCAAAGTCAGCACTTTGAAACCACCAGCCACTCCGTGGGAAGAAGAGTCTGTCTACTCCTATAAAGAGTTACAGTCTCAGAAACTCACAGGGACAGATCTACTCTGCCTCATAGGGTCACTATGAGTCAGCATCACCTCCCTGGCAGTGAGGTAGATTTTGGTTTCATAGAGATACAAGTCAGTCTTGAGCTGCTAAAGACAAGGTTGGCAGTTTGAACCCACCAGCTGCAGAGAAAGAGGAGGCTTTCTATTCCCATAAGGCGCTACAGTTTCAGAAATACCCACAGGGGAAATTTTAACCTCTCCTGTAGGATCAATATGAGTCAGAATCGACTTATCGGTGGTGAGCAAGTGGAGGGGACCCTAAACAGGTTCCGGTGGACCTTAAGAGTTCTACTCATTGTGCATGCTCTGTAAAATGTAAACCAAGATTTTACTTTTGCAAACATTATTTTTTTCTAAACACGTCTAACTGTGAAACTATACACGCATGTGGGTCTTTGAACCTGGTCAGTGGTCTGGGGAAGTGAAGGGCCCTGACACCCTTTGTTGTTGTTAGTGCTGTCCAATCATTCTGACATCACAGGGACCTTCTTTGCAACACAAGGCAGCACTGCCCGGTCCTTTGCCAGCCTCAGGGGTAGTATGTTGGAGCCCATGGTTTCAGCTACCGTGTCCTCCAGTTCACCAAGGAGTTTCCTCTTTGTGCTGCTTACTAAACCCGTTTCTGAGGAGTCCATTCCAACTCACGGTGACGCCGTGTGGGTCAGCACCACGGGACCCCACAGAGCTTTCAAAGGCTGGTCGTTCAGAAGTCAATCAGCAGGCCTTTCTTCTGAGGGGCCTTAGATTTGAACCGCAAACCTTTTAATCAGCAGTGGTTGAGCGTGCTAACTGTTCACATTACCCGGGGACACCCAACCCTTCTTACCCTCATCGCTTCATAGGTGATCCATCTCCAATCCAAGAGGGCAGAGAAGATAGATAATACAGCCTGAGCTGCGTATGTCAGGTCCAAACTTTTCAGTGTCATGGAACAAATAGCCAAAAACCTTGATGAAATGGCTGGGAAAACTCAGTCCAAATCATTCCAAAGAAATGAGTAGCGGTGCACTCTTGGGAACTTGTGCTGTGACAGCAGCCACCAGGAAGACCCCGGTAGTCCAGAGCCTTGCCACCCCAAATATGGTCACAGACTAGCAACATCAGGAGCTTGTTAGAAGTGCAAATTCTCAAGCCCTACACAAGGTCCACTGAACCAGCGTGTGCAATTTACCAAGACCACCAACGGATCGGGGTACCTGTGAAAACCAAACCAAACCCATACTCACTGCTGTCCAGTCGAGTCAGACTCAGAGCAGCCCTATGGGCCAGGGTAGAGCTACCACTGTGCATTCCCAAGACTAATTCTTTAAAGGAGCAGACAGCTTGTTGTTCTCCTTCAGAATGCCTGCTAATTTAGAACTGCTAGTTTGGTGGTTAGCAGCCCACTGCCTAACCGCTAGGCCACCAGGGCTCCTTTTGTGCTTGTGAGGGGTCGAGCAAATACCATTAGCAACTAGTGAAGAACCTGGAAGAAGAAGAGCAGGGTGGGAACTGTGAGTCAACTTGGTCATTAGCACATTTCTGTGTTCACTTATTCTGTTCCTTCCCTTGTGTATTCAGTCAACAATTCTTCTTTGAACATCACCTCTGAGCCAGGATCTGTGATATGCTAATTAAGCTGGTTTAGGAAAGGGGTCTGCCTAAGTGACTCCTGCTTCCTGGCTTTTCCTGCTTCCAGATCCCCTCTCTTTACTTCCTTCCACATTAGAAGCACATCCTTACATGTGCAGCTGATCCCTAGTTCAGGACCGGAAGTTACGTGTTGGCATGCATGCATGCTCATAGCTCGCTCAGTGGGAGTGCAAAAAGTCAATTCCTTCAAGAGCCTAGCACAGTCTGTAAGGTTGGGATGGTGTTAAAAGTGGTGGGGTTGGTGTTAGTTCCCGTTGAGCCCATTCTGCACAGGATGCCTTCATGTGACAGAGTAGAAATGTCCCCATTGGGTTTCCTAGTCTGTCATCGTTACCAAAGGAGCCCCGGGGGGTACTTTAAGGGAAGTGTTGGACTGTCAACTGCAAAGTCAGGGGTTCACACCTACCAGCTGCTCCGCAGGAGACAGATGAGGCCCTCTGCTCCCATGAAGATTTACAGCCTCAGAATCCCATGATTGGGTCGCTATGAGCCAGAGTTGGTTCCATGACAGACCCAAAGCCCACTTTCTGTCGAGTTGATTCCAACTCATGGTGATCTTATATACGTGTTGTTGTTGCTGTCGGGTGCCATTGAGTGGTTTCTGACCCAAAGTTACCCTATGCACAACAGAACCAAACACTTCCAGGTCCTGCACCATCATCACATTTGTTCTCTGCCTGAGTTCATTGATGCAGCCACGGTGTCAATCCAGCTCGTTGAGGGCCTTCCTCTTTTGTGCTGCCCCTCCACTTTACCAAGCAGGATGTCCTTCTCCAGGCAATATGTCCAACGTATTTGGGAGGCAAAATCTTGCCATATATGCTGTCAAGGGCACTCTGGCCTGACTTCTTCCAAGACAGATTAGGTTGTTCGTTTAGTAGTCCATGGCAGGGTAGAATTTTCCCTATAGGTTTCTGAGATATTATGTCTCTATAGGAATAGATAGCTTCATCTTTCTCCCACAGTGAAGCTGGTGGGTTAGAACTGTTGACTTTGCATTTAGTAGCTCTGTGAGTAGCCCGCCATGTCACCAGAGGTCCTTTGCGTTTGATGGCAGTGGGGTGGAATGCTTACAATGGCAAGACCTTTTTCTCATGCATTGCTACTGACCGCGGTCTAAAGCCCAAGTGCTTAGCCATTGGGCCACCAGGATTCTTCGTGGTAAGGATGTGTTCCTGCCAAAGTTCATGAACACTACACAGCAGTGGGGTTTTGGAGCTGCTAGGTAGTTTAGCTTAAGGACTGAGGCATCCATTACGCATGGTCAGCAGTCTGAGCCTTTGTCCCATGAACGAGTGGTACACTGCACATGCTCAGAGGCTCAGGTTCCCAGCCAGGAAGGGGAGGTACACCTGGGTGTGTTCTGCACCTGAATTGGCCCAACAAGGCCAGGTGAATTCAGTTCAGCCAATGAGTTCAACCAGGGTCACCAGCACGCCCCACCTCTTGGAGTAATTTAAAAGGCAGGAGCACAGAGCAGACCTTGTGACTTTCAGGGAAGCTTCTAAGGAGATGCACATTTCTGAAGAGCCCTGCAGGTGCCTTTATAAACCTGAAACTTCTTCTAATTCTCATAAAACTCACTTGGATCACAAACTAGGCTTGGAGGTGAATGCTTTCTCGTGTGTAGCCAAGGAGCAAGGTATATCTCTATCCTGAGAGATCTCACAGAACCATAGATTGCCCTGGCATGTTTTGGAGTCCTGATGGTGTCATGGTTATGCTTTGTGCAACAGTTTAAAACCACTAGCCACTCCACAAGGGAAAGATGGGGCTTTCTATTCCTATAAAGAGATACATCCTCAGTAACTCACAGGGGAATTCTACCCTGTCCTATAGGGTTGTTATGAGTCAGCATTGACTCAATGGCAGTGAGTGAGTGCCCTGGCAAGAAACCCTTGGGTATCTACATTGACTCTCAGTTTCTGGTTAGCTTTTCACCACTTCACCCCATGAACTTGAACTGCAGTGGATGAGGGTTGGGAGCTCTGGCTCTGGGGCTGCTTGCTTGAATTTTCACATCATGGCCCTGCCCGTGATGGGACCTTTGACAGTTGGGCAAATGAGCTCAAGCCCGAGTTTCCTTTTCTGCAGCATAGACTGAGGACGGAGATGTCTTCCTTCTTGTGTGCTAACTGACTTTTACCAGTTAGTATGAATTAGATCTTTCCACGAGGAAGATCAGGGAGAAGGGGGAAGGATGAAGCAACTTGGATAGAGGTGAAGGCAGCGTGAGGGGTCAGAGAGAGATGAAAGGACCACCATGTCACCTTTGACTACTCTTAGTGAGGCTGGCTTGGAGTGCAGGAGACGGGGAGAGTGAGGACACGGGCTAAAGGCAGTGCTCATTCATTACTTCCGGGCAGAGTTCAGCCTTTGGCATGCTTGTTGGATGCTGGCGCTGTGTTCATCCAATGAAACTTCAAAATTCTGTCCTGTCATTAACCCTTTGTCTCTCCTTTGTTCACGATTTAGAACTTCTATTCTCGGGTTCTCTTTAGAGCCCCAGGAAATCAAAAGTCACAAGTCACTTCTGTTTACAGAGAGGCCCCCAGCATGCAAAGGCAGGAGGGTGTGTTAACAGCACACCGGTCCAGTGGCTGGTCACGTCCATGCAGTACATTCTCCATCCCTTAGCTCAACAAAAGGAAAATCACCAAAGAGAAAAATTTTTCTTTTTCATGGATATTTACTTTTTCAGTTCCCTCCCCACCCATAATCTGTGTGAATTACAATAGAACACGCACACACACACACATACACACAATTTTCTGCCAGAATGTGTTACTCCAGTACATTCTACCCTCCTCCCTCACTGCCTCCTACCCTTTTTTCTCCTATCTACTTTCTTCCCATGACACCCAATGGACAGGTAGGGGAATTCACAATAGACCCCAGTCTCAAATGTAGTTTAAAGCTCAATCACGAACTGCTATTGTGCCAGTTCTGACCCATAGTTACAGGATACAACTGTCCTTGTGGATTTCTGAAACAACAATTCTTTGTGGGAGTTGAAAGCTGCCCTTTCTACAGGAATGCAGCAGGTGCGTTTGAACTGCCAACCCTGCAGTTAACAGGCCAATGTGAAGGGATTTTGCCACTTTGCCACCAAGGATCCTAAAGGTAGCATGAGGAGAACATTTATTAAATCTTCCATGGTACACAGGCAAGGGGGAGACCTGAACTACAGCTCTCGGGATTCTTGGTGCCTCGCAGTGGACAGTTCCAGCCGCATCGGATCCAGGCTTCCCAAGATTTGCAGAGCCACCAGCATAGTCTTTGCTCCTCTCCAGGATTCACAATTGCTTCCTGGTTGCTCAGGTATATAGGAGTTTAGTGGTTCTCTAATGCAATCATCCCATTTTGCAAAGAAGATGCTGATACCCAGACCGGGGAGAAGATTATCTGAGGCCACTGAGAAGGACACCATCACCTCAAGTCCTTCTGACCCCCCACAAGTTTCTGCCAACAGCAATGAGCTCTGGGTTACCTACTCAGTCTTTTGAAGCCTTAGCCAGCTGATGCAGCTGCCAGTTGGATTGATCAGGGTATGTGACCCAGAGCTCCTTAGAACGCGCCCCCTCCCAAATGCAAATTTACTGCCATAGAGTTGATACTGACTCATAATGACCCTATAAGACAGGGTAGAACTTCCCCTGTAGGTTTCTGAGACTAACTTTCAGCCTTTCTCCTGAGAAGTGGCTGGTTGTGTGGTGGTTTAGATTTTGCAGTTAGCAGCCTTTCAGCATGAGAGGTAGGGTCACATTTCTGTTCTGATTATGCTCCATTTTCTGAGATGCCAGTGCCGAGGCTCCCCCCTGGCAGGTAGCAGTGAGATTTTTCTCACTAAACTGCGCTGGATGGGAAACTTGGGGCAAGTAGTGCATCGCAGCCAAGGAAGATCTCATTGACAGTGCAGTACTTGAATAAGGCAGGAAGACACAGGAGTGGCCATCTGGTGGTGGGCAAAGTGTTCCAGGTAGGAGACAGTCAGTGCAAAAGACCTTGTGATTGGGTTCTCCAAGCTTCTTCCTGGAACAGCAAGGAGACCAATGTGAGTGGGGCATGACACTCTGTGTAGTGAGGAAAGATGATCACTGTGTGGGCCTCCTGTATGATTGAGAAGCCAAGGGGAATTTTTAAACCCTAAGCCAGATCAATGCTCAAGGAAGCATCAGTCAAGACATCAAACGACACGTTGCATTGGCTAAATGTGCTACAACAGATCTCTTAAAAAGACTGAAGATCAAGGATGTTACTTTGAGGACACTGCGTGATCTTGTGCCAAATCTCGCCATGGTTGTTAGGTTGGAGTCCATTGTTGCAGCCATGGTGTCAGCCCATCTCCTTGAAGATCAGTCTCTTTTCTTGTGGACCTTCAGTTTTACCGAGCATGATGTCCCTTTCCATGGACTGGTCTTTCCTGATAAAATGTAGTAGCTACCAGATTGGATGTCATGCCTTTAGAACAGTGGTTCTCAACCTTCCTAATGTTGTGACACTTTCATATAGTTCCTCATGTGTGGTGCTCCTCCCAACTATAAAATTATTTTTGTTGCTACTTCATAACTATAATATTGCTACTGTGATGAATCGGATGACCCCTGTGAAAGCATTGTTCGACCCCCCCCCCCAACGGGGTCGCGACCCACAGGTTGAGAATCACTGCTCTGGAACATTTTCATCATAGAAGAGAGTTCGGTTGCACAGCTCTGAGTTAGAGGGTGAGACGGGTTATTTGACATTCATTTGCTGATGTGTTTGCGAACCCAGTGGAAACACTCGGGAATGAGCATGTTCTTTAGCCATTTTCCTGGATCATTCAAATGCCATCTCCCCTGTGAATGCCTCACTCCATCCTTGGCTTTCCATATTTGCCATATGAAAATGGGATAATATTTCAATACTTAGCATTATATATAACCCAGTATTTGGTATTCTGCCTCAAACAGATGCGAGTCTCTCTCTTTTTCTACTAGTATTTAATTTTGATATGTGAAAACATACAAAGCAAAATCTGTTCCATTTCAACCCTTTCTGGACACAATGTTCAGTGACATTGGTCACACGCTTCATATGAATTAGCATTCTTGTTCTTTCTATTCTAGGTGTTTCCTTTCTTTTTACTTAATCTCTCTGCCACAACCCTCTCACATATATTTTGACTTATCTGTAGCCCATTTAGATTTGTGCTGATTTTTTAAAGACTGCAATACTCAAGGATGCAATCCTTTAAGAGCTAAATTGTTATTTAGTTTAAAGATGACTTCAGGGGACAGTTTCAATTAAAGGTTTGAAGAGTAACTCAGGGTCATAGTCTCTGGGACTCTTCCAGTTAAGTAAGTCTAGATAATTAAAGAATTTTAAATTATGTTCCACAAGGTTCTCCCTTTCTATCAGCATCCTTAGGAATCATGGTGCTATGGTGCCTGCTAACCTCAAAGTCAATAGTTGAAACCACCAGCCACTCTGCAGGGGAAAGAAAAGTTTTTCTGTTTCCTTAAAGAATAGCAAGCGAGGAAACCACAGGGGGTGTTCTATACTGAGTCAAAATTGACTCCATGGCAGTGAGTTTATGTTGTTATCGAAAAAAGAACACATTTTAATGGGGGCTCTGACAGATAATATAACAATCCATAAATCAATTAGATCAAGCGAGTTTGTACATATGCTGCCACCATCATTTTCTAAACACTATCATTCTACTTGACCCCTTTGATATCAGCTCCTGTTTTTTCCCTCTTTCCTCAACCCTCACACCCTTACTAAATTATATATAAATTAATATCTTTATACACACCGTCTTCTGTGTCCCTCTACCCATATTTCTGTTATTCGGCCCCGAAGTTGTGTGTGTGTGTGTGTGTGTTCCATTGTTATCAGTTCCCTTTTCCTCCCCTTCCCTACACAGCCACCCTGTGCCCTCATGGTATCTGAGTCAGTTCGAGTTGACTAGAGAAGCACATTCGTAAACACTCATGTGTCTTAAAAAAGCTTTATATAGAAGAATAATTGTATATTAAGAAAACATGCCAGCCCAGTCCAGACCACGTCCATAAGTACGAAATTAACCCATATAGCCAATAACAGTGTGTAAATTTTTTTCAGACTTATGCAACACATACAATGACACCAAGTGCTGGAAGATCACAGGGCAGTCGGTGGAATGTCTTATGGACCCAGTGGAGGTGGAAAGTGGCATGGGTCTCCACATGACTCCTCCCCGTTCAAGGCTCTGGCTGCCGTCAATGTAGATCCATGTATCTTGTCAGCAGGAATATCAAGTCATGGGTGTCTCTCACCCCCAGGAAAGAATACAGGAGTTGCCAGAATCCTCAAGAGAAGGCCATGCCCACATTGAGACCTCACTGGCTATGGCCTGAGTGACAGACTGGACTCCACCCCTATGCAAGATGATGGGAGATTAAAAAGCTACCACAGTATCGCTACTCCCATTACTGTTCCTGAGGATTTTATCTGTCCTGGATTCCGTGCGTGGTTGCTATTTCTTTTTATGATTTTTCTTTCAGCATCTATCTGTGGTGTCCCTGATCTGAAGGCCCTGATGCAGTATCTGTGAGTCTCCTGTGAGCAGGGACTGTGTTCTCTACATCTGGGTCTTCTTAAAGCTTTGCAAAATGTTGTCATTTGAATAACACTCAACAAATATTTATTGAAGGAATGGCATTGCAGGTGACAGTCAGTACCTATTCTCCCATCAGTTATATGGTTGGCGGTCTTTTTACCTCTCAGACATATAGCTGAATCATTACAATGTGAGGGTCTGAGCCTGGTTATATTATAGGGACATGTAGTCAAAAGTCAAAATATGTTTGCCTAAAGCACCTTTTGAGTATGATGTTTCAATAAAATAAATCGGACAGATCCTGGCAGCAGACATGTTTCAGCCGCTCACAAGCTATGTGGCTTTGGGTAGTGTACCCTAAGCTCTGAATTCAAGGTAAGTAGTTTCAATGGTCAATTGCATGTGAGAGCTGGACAGTGAGTAAGGAAAACTGAAGAAGAATCAATGCATGTGAATGATGTGCAAACAATACCGAAAGTCATCTGGGCTGTCAGAAGAACAAGCAAATCCCTCTTGGAGGAAGCACAGCCAGAATGCCCCTTAGAAGTGAGGATGGCAAGTCTTCATCTCACATCCAGTGGACATGCTATCAGGAGAGACTTGTTCTTAAGAAGGGACATAATGCTTGTTAAAGTACAGGGGCAGCAAGAGGGAAGAAGACCCTTGATAAGATGGATGTCCACAGTGGCTACAGCAATGGGCTCAACATGGACCAACGACTGTGGTGATGACACAAGAACAGGCAGGGTTTCATTCCGTTGTACAGTTCCGGTCTCTGGTACAAAGGAAAATAAGTTGCCCTATCCTGTGGGGTCGAGGCTATTGTGCCTGCTGTGTATTTTGTCCTAAGGACTTGCAGTGTTGTTCTTTATACAGTGTTGTTGTTATTAGCTGCTTTTCGGTCCATTTTGACTCATAGCGACCCCCATGCATTTCAGAGTAGAACTGTTCCATAGGGTTTTTAAGGCTGTGACCTTTTGGAAGCAGATATTCAGGCCTACCTTCCTTAGGCACCTCTTGGATTCTGGGTGGGATTTAACTGCCGACCTCCTGGGTGCTAGTCAAACACTACCCAGGGAGTCCTCCCACTGAATAGTGTGAGTGTATTCCCACCTAGGGTGCTCCTCTTCCAGTACTTGTTTGGACGGTATTCTCTTTTGATCCATAGGGTTCAATGGACTCATTTTCAGTAGTACATCATCAGGTCTTTCTTCCCAGTGTGTCCTAGCTTGGATGCTCTTGTGAAGCGTGTCCAGAGTGGCTTGCTCTGGTTATAATCGTAGCTGGTGACACCGCTTACAGCAATCACAGCTATAGACAAATGACAACATGATGACAAACTGACAGATGGGTGGCAGCCTAGGGAAGGAATGATCAACACAACACAACCTGAGTGGAAATCGAGCTATGGAGTCTCTGAGAGTCCAGGCTCTTCGTCCTGGCACAGCCTGGGGCAGGGCCTGGAGCCAGGAACTGTGGCTGCTGGGGTGAGGACCCCCAGCTTCCCCACTTGGCATTCCCTCCCCAAAAACAGCTGGCAGCCTGTGGGAATTGTCTTTCCCCTTGCACATGACGGCACTGACGAGCATAACGCAACCCTGCTGGTGGTTAATGACTGGTGACATTATGAGGCCACTGCCCACCTTTGGTTGAGGGAATTTGCCAATGCTCGGAAGTTGTTGGGCTCTAACGAAATGCAACCCCTGCAAGCAAGCACTGAGTCAAGTGCACGAGGTGTGGGGCACTCTGACATCCCCGCGTGACCGTGAAAAGCAGGCTGCGGAGCAGTGGTGGCTGCTGAGGCTCCTTTCTCCTGGCAATACTGGCATGCTGAAATGGCGGGCTGATTTGCCATGGAAAGCAGGGTTTCATGGGAACTTGAGGATTAAGAATCCACATGCCTGCAATCAATATTGTATGTTCATCGTATAATTTACTTTGAAAGGGAGACGACACAGTTCTCCAAATTTTGGGGTGAAGTAAACCACTTTTTCAAAGGAGTAAGTGGATTTCTGTGTTTATAAATCATGCCCACCACTTGGGGGTGCAGAGGAGGATATGGGAGGATGGTAAAGAAGAGCAGCAGGAGAGGACCTGAAGACCTCATGCTTCCTCAGGGTCAGGGGCCAGGCAAAACCAATGTCCCTGGAACACCACTGTCTCTCTGGAATGGTATTAGCACAGCTTGTTACTTGCATACTGTACTGAGTTCATTCTGACTCGCAGCGCCCCTATAGGGAAGAATAAACATGCCTCAATGAGTCTCTGAGACTATAATTCTTTACTCAAATAGAAAGCCTCATCTTTTTTCCATGGAGGAAATGGTGGATTCACAACTGCTGACCTGGTGGTTAGCAGGCCAACACTTAACTTACTATACCACCAGGACATTTCTGTTTAGCCTAGAGACTTTCAAATGGATAGAACAAGACCCATACCAACCCTGTTCACGGCTATCAACCCCCCTTTCTGTGAAGTCCCCACTACGTTCTGTGAAGTTCACCACTTTCTCCGTATGTGTGTGTGTGTGTGTGTGTGTGTGTGTGTTACGTAACCTTACCCTTGATCATTCCCTACCAGGCCTGCCACTTCCCCCTCACTACCATATTGAGTCCCCTGTTGTTCCCTTGTCCCTGTGTTTGTTAACACCACTTCCTTACCCCCGCACCTCCCCCTATCCCAAGTGCCCCCGGAACTCTCAGTCCTGTTGTTTTTCCTCCAGATAGTTCATCCAGCCTCTCTTATTTAGACAGACCTGTGGAGACACTAACATGCACGAAAACAAGACAGAGGAAAACAAAGCAACAGTTTACAACCAGACAACAAAACAACAAAAACAAACCACTGACAAAGAACAAAACAAAACACATCAAGAAAGAAGACCTTGTAGTTAGTTCAAGGATCATTTGTTGGACCTTAGGAGTGTTTTCCAATCCAGTCTGTTGAGGCACCACAACCTGGCCCCAAAGTCCACTTTCAGCATTCCCTGGGGACCTTGCCACTCCATTCCCTTGCTGTTCCACTGCACTCCACCACACTTTGCCTCGGTGTGGTGAAATCAGGTTAGGTGCAATTCACACACTGTGTCTCCAGTGCTGTCCCCTGTATCACCCTTGGTCACTGAGGGGCATCATGTCTCATAGTGGGGCCAGCCATGTTGTTCTCTTTGTGGACTGGCTTCTCTGAGACTGGAACTCTTTAGGGGAGTAGAAAGCCTCATCTTTCTCCCTTGGAGTGGCTGGGGATTTCAAATTTGCCATTTCAGACATTGCGTTTAGCAGCCCAACACATAACCCCTATACCCCACCATAGCTACAGAAAACAATAAAGAAACAAAATCCAACAACATTCATTGCCATTGGGTGCATAACAATCCTATCGAGAGAAAATACTGCGGCCTCCTGGGTTTCCAAGGCTATAACTCTTTGTAAAAATAAAATTGTGTTATGTTTTCAGTGAAAGTTTACATAACCGATTAGATTTTCATTTAACAAATTCTCTACTTGTTTAGTGACATTAGTTAATTTTTCAATAAAAAGGAAAGCAGAAAATTAAAAAAAGAACAAATGAAAAACGTTTTAAGAGTAAAGACAAATGATAAGATGTTAATTTTTAACCTAATCATATCTGCAACAATACACTTTCTGATGTACTGACGGTGAGCAGGGTTTAATCCCATCCCTGGTGAATGGTCCCAGGGGATTTAATGGAGGCTTATTCTCTGTGGAATCTCTGCCAATGCATTTTGAGTTTTTATACTCATCTAAGGCTATAACTCTTTATGGGAGAAGAAAGCCTCATCTTCTCCAAAGGAGCGACTGGTGAATTCCAACTGCTGACCTTGCAGTTAATAGCCCAACACATAACCCATTATGCCACCAGAAGAGAGATTTGTATCTGGGTGCCTTCCAAATCAAGCACTACAATTATGCAAGGAGGATATTTTTTTCTGTACTGGAGCCAGGTCAAGTCAGAACCAGTGTGTCCATGGTTTGCAGCGAAGTCGGAGGAAGAAGAGGGTAGACTGTCTATAACTTCTCATAGCCCAGGGAAATGCTAGGCCTGGAAGGGGGCATGTGGCTCAACCATATTCAGAAAATCTGCACACTAACCTCCCCGGCTCAAATAATTACCAGCACCATGTCTCTGAATATCACCTGAAAGCAAAATAGTGAAAGCACCATTTCCATTTCATAATACTTTTATTAAAAGTAAAGTTCAATTCAGTGATGTGAAGAAGCTGGGAAAATTATCTTTTCATTTCTTTCTTTTTCTTTCCCTCCCTTTCCCCTTCTTCTCCACAGAACTGAGAGGCAGAAGGAATAAAGGCAGCATGGCACCAGCTGGAGGACACCGTGGGGTCAGGGTCACCATTTAACTCATGCTTCTCCAGTTTGGAGGGGCAACTGGATGTCCTCATTTGTGAATTTGCTTATTAATCTTTTTGAGTTAACAAGGTCATGGTAAAAAATGATTGTTGGCGTTTTTGTTAGGAACCTTCTAGTCCAGTCCAACTCATAGTGACTCAATGCATCAGTGCCGAGCTCTCTAGACCAATGGTTCTCAACCTGTGGGACCCTTGCACAGGGTGACTGTAACAAAATTACAGTTATGAAGCAGCAATGAGAATATTTTTATGGTTGTGGAGGTCACCACAACATGAGGAACTGTATGAAAGTGTTGTGGCATTAGGAAGTTTGAGAACCACTGCTCTAGGCTTTTCTATGCTGTAATCTTTACAAGAATGAGTTGCCTGGTTTTTCTTCCAAGAACAGAGCCACTGGTGGGTTCAAACCTTCAACCTTTTGGATAGCAGATGAGCACTTAACCATTGTGCCTCCAGGGCTCTTTGATAAACTCTATTAGAGGGTCTTAACCATTGCAACCCCATGGATCCTTTTGGCATTTAGGATTGGCTATGGAACACCTGCCCACTCCCCAGAATAATATTTCCAAATACCTCCAATGAAATACAGAATCACAAAGGCACAAATTGTATTGAAATGCAGTGATAAAAATAAAAGACATTGGATTTGTGGCTAATATACATGTTAATAAATCCATTAAATATGATCTGATGGTGGGTCTAATAAACCAAACCCACACCATTGAGTTGATCCTGACTCACTGTGACCCTATATAAAATTCCTCAGGCTAAATCTTGACAGGAGCAGATCATCTCACCTTCCTCTCAGAGAACAACTGGTGCCTTTGAACTGCCAACCTTGAGGTTACCTGCCCAATGGCTCACCCACAGCGTCACCATGAGTTCTAGATAGTGATGAGCATGAACTGTACTCAACGATGGCTGCAACGACTAGCATGGGGTGTGAAAGCATGTAGAATTTCTCTCGGTGGTAATCGCATGGCTATTCTGAACACAGCTGTGGACATGCTAAACTGCCCTACGAGCTTAGGGGAACTAACTCAACCAGGATTGTCCCTCATCCAATTTGACATTGCTCCCCAGCCTGCTGGGGCTCAGTGGTTCAGTGTTAGGGTCCCTTGTCTAGATACCAGGGCTGGCATGGAGAAAGTCATTCCTCTGCAGCCTTCTAGTGTGTGGGGGAAGATATTAGTGTTAAGCCTTGGCAGGAAATTGGTGGATTTTCCTGGCAGCCACATTCTTAATAACCATTTACTGGATACTTATTATATTCTGAGGGTAAATTGTGGTTCAGTTGTAGAATTCTCCTTTTCCATGTGGGAGATCTGGGTTTGAGTCCAAGACAATGCAACTCATGTGCATCCAACACTTATTTGTCAGGGGGATGCTTGGTTATTGCTGTGGTACTGAACTGATTTCTGTGTTGCTATGATACTGAAATGGGGAAGCTTGGTTGGGTGCGGCTATGAGACTGAACCTGTTTCTGTGATGTGTCCAGACTAAGATGAGCGATGAAGAAGAGCCTGGTATTCTACTTCTGAAAACCAATTAACGAAAACCCCTGTGAATCACAATCTGATGCACAACCAAAGAGATGGTGCAGGACCAGGGAGAATATTGCCCATGGAGTCACTGGGAGCTGGTTGTCACAGTGAGTTGGACTGGAGGCTGACTCAACAGCAGCTAACAACCATTGTGTTCCAGGCACTCGATTTGCTTTAAAAATCTAGCTCAGCCTTCTGGTACAGGGAAGTGATTAATCATGCCTACTTTATAGCACACCGTGAACCCTGATAAATGTCAGGCCCTGCTTGTGTTTTGTCCCTCCTTTTCCACATTCACATCACTTCCATTCCCCTCTTCAGACTAGTACCCCCTGCTGGGTGCTTGGTGTGTGTGTGTGTCCTTATAGGCATACAGCCATGTGCACTAGACCATGCTGCCATGTGCACTAGACCATGCTGCTTGGTGAATGGGCTTTCAGCTTCCATGAATGGTACTGCAATATAAATCTCATTCAGTTTCTGACCTTTTCAACTCCTTGCAATGTCATTAAGAGTTATTGCCATGCTGCATATCAATTGCATGTGCTGCTGCGTGCCACTTGGTCATGAGCAATCATCATCTTTCTTTTGTTTCCTTCTTCAGTTGTCTGTTGATTGGCATCCAATTCGGCTCCAACTCTTCTCTACTGCAGGTATCAGCGTGGTGACCATTCTTGTAAAAATGCCCCAAGGGCCCTGTGAATTGGATAAATAGCTTGGCCTATATACCCAGGAATTATGCGTTGGGCTGCTAACCCCAAGGTGAGCAGTTCCAACCCACCAGCTATTCCATGGAGCAAAGAGAGGCTGTCTGCTGTCATAAGAATTTAGTTTTGTAAACCTATAGCAGCAATTCTACTGTGCCTTGTAGGGTTGCTAATGAGGAAGAATCAACTGGGGTTCTGTTTGTTTTTATACATCCAGGAGAGAGCTTTGATGGGGGAGATATTAAGTGCTTGGCTGCTAACCCAAAGGTCAGTAGTTTGAAGCCGTCTTCCACACACTGTGGGATAAAGGCATGGCTGTCTACTTCCCAATAGAAGCCTTGAAAGCATCATGGGACCATTCAGCTTTGTTTGATAGGGTCATGAGGAATGAAAGTCAACTCAGTGATTGCGCTTCTTTGGTTGTATGCCCAGGAGGGGCTCACTAGGTCCCAGGGTCCATTCAATGGGCTTTCACTAAGCTCTGCCAGATTGCTGTGCAGCAAACCTGCATCATTAGCAGTGTTTCTCTGCTTTCCCCGGATCTCCAATGACACTTGGTATGTTTGTCTTTCTAACTGTTGCCCGTTTGATGATTTTAAAAGGTCAAGCACAATAAACTCATCTATCCCAGGCACTTTATGGTTCTGTAGCAGATTCTTAGGGTTGCCATGCCACATTCCTTTGACCCATCTCTGACACCATCTCACTGCCTTCCAGTCAATACCGACTCATAGCGATCCTGTGGGGCAGTGTACAATTGCCCCCTGCGAGTTTCAAACACTACAACTCTTTATTGGAGTAGAAAACCCCATCTTTCTTCCTTGGAGCTAGTAGTTTTGAACTGCTGACCTTGAAGTTAGCAAACCAACTTGTAACCACTGCACTTCCAGGGCTCCTCCTGATATCCATCATAGCAGTGGCGAACGGCTCTATGTAAGTGCAGGCTCCTGCTGAAATGGTGTCTTATCACAACTGTGCAGCACGCAGCTCTCCATGTCCTTCTGCCTCGAAACCTTTTCAAAGGCATGGAAAGCCAAACCCAGGAAGGTAGGAGAGGTCACCTTACTAGGAGGAATGCTCAACACCACTACAGGCGAAGAAGAGCCCAGCCTCCTGTTTCTGGTAGACAATTCTAGGACAGAACCCATGTTGCTCAGAAGTCCTGGGGGAATCAAGCTCCTGTATCCTACATTAAAAGCCTCAACACCCCGTTCCCATTGTGATTGCTTCTCCCCCTAACTCAGTCTTGCGTCTGCTTTCCTATTCCCACTCCCTGCCATCAGATCTCAAATAGACTCCCTGCACCCAGGCCTGAGGAATAAGCTCGGCATGCAAGGGCACTCAATCCAAGACACACACATTACTCTGAATCTCCAAAACAACCCTGTGGGCTACGTGTGTAATCCCCAGTTCACAGATGAGAAATGGATTGAAAAACAGTGACACACCCAAGATCACACAGGCCAGGGTTCAAGTCTGTGTCTATCAGTTATTCTTTTATTCAAGTATGCCAGAGAAGACTGGGTCTTAACACTTGAGCAATCTTCTAGGAAGAATAAGGCAAACTACAGAAAACACAAAATGAATATCGCATTTGTTCGTTTATCCATTTGCAAAAGACATAATACCTATAGTGCTAAGAATAGTATTCAAAGTACCTATTACTACCCCCTCAAAGCTTACATACTAGTCACCAAACTCAAACAAATACAATGCTATCAAGTTGATTACAACTTATAGCAACCCCATATAGGGCTTCCAAGACTATAAATCTTTACAGAAGCAGAGAGCTTCACTTTTCTCCCCCTGAGTGACTGGTGCATTTGAACTACTGACCTTGTGGTTAGCAGCCCATTGCTAAATGATTAGTTCCATAATCATTACGCTTACTTAACTCTACATTCTTTTAATTATTTCTCTATCAGTCCAAATTGCATCTGGCTACATGGGAAAAAACAAACCGACTCTAGTGGTCTAATCACAAAAGCTTAATTTTTCTTATATTAACACCAAAAATACCAAACCAGTTGCCACTGAATTGATTCTGATTTACAGTTACCCCATATGATTCAGGGTAGAACTGTGCCCCATGAGGTTTTCAAGGGCTGAATTTTTAAATGTAGATTGCCAGGTTTTTCTTCCAAGGCATCTTTGTCTTAGCAGTGAATTGTGTTAACCCTTTGCACCACACAGGGGTTTGTCTTATACAACAGTAAGTCTTGAAATAGGTAGCATAGGTCTGGCGTATTTGCTCAGGGACTCATCTTGGATATAGGAGAATGCATGCTTTTTGGTCTGCCAAACTCATGTAACCTATGTGACTCTCTCATCTTTCAATATTCTGACTAGGGAGCATGACAGCAGAAGAGCCAAGGACAAAAATGAAATGGGTTATGCCAGACAAGTGTTTTGCCTTAAACAACAACAAAAACTTTCTTGGGAGTCCTACTCAGTATCTTTCACCTACACATATTTGGCCCAAACTGGGTCAAATGCTTATGCATAGCTGCAAGGGAGCCTAGGAGTGAGCGATTTAAGTAGGTACATTATCACCCTAAACAAAATTGAGCTTCTATTAGTAGTAAGAATGAGAAAAATGGATACTGTTTAGGCATATAGCAGGGTTGGATAGAATTCTATTTTGTGTCTTAATTTACATTTTGAATGAACTCAGAAAAAGTCATAGAGAGTAGAACAAAGGGATGGATGTGCATCCAACCACCTCAACTACTCATTTCTTTTCATGCTCTCCCTCTAGCTTCCCTGAATAGTTCTTGGTTACACATTGGGCTGCTAATTGCACGGTCGGTAATTTGAAATCACCGGCTGCTCTTCGGGAGAAAGATGGGACTCTACTCTGTAAAGAGGTACAGTCTCAGAACTTCACAGGTACAATTTTACCCATGTCCTGTAGGGTCGATATGAGTTAGCATTGATTCAATGGCAGTGAGCTTGGTTTGGATAGATCTGTGGAATCTTAGGATGGAATAGTTTGAATACACAGAAAAAAATTCAGTGGAATCATAACCCTCTAAATAATTACCCTCTAAAGCCACAAAGATCAACTGTGTCCAGCATGGTGACAGTTTAGCATATGCCATGGGGACATTGCTCATATCCCAGTGTTGTTAATCAACAAAAACTCACGCACTGCCACTTATAGTGACCCTATGCACAATAGAATAAAAGCCTTTCTAGTCCTGTGACATCCTCACAATGGTCATATTTTAGCCTATTGTTACAGCCACTGTGTTGATCCATCTCATTCAGGGCTTACCTGTTTTTTGACGATGCTCTACCAAGTATTTTGTCCTTTTCTAGGGACTAATTTCTCCTGATACCATGTTCAAAGTATATGAAATGGAGTTTTACCATCCTCACTTCTAAAATACATTCTGGCTGTACTTCTTCCGGGATAGACCTCTTTGTTCTGCTGGGCATTCATGGTATATTCAATATTATTTGCAACATCATATTTTAAAGGCATCATCATATTTTCTTCAGTCTTCCTTATTTATGTTCCATCTTTCACATGCATATGTCAAACATTACCATCAAGTCTATTCTTATTCATAGTGACCATCTAGGGTTTCCAAGGCTGTAAATCTTTACAGGGTCAAATAGCTTCCTCTTTCTTCTGTGGAGCAGCAAGTGGGTTGAACCACCAACCTTGATGTTAGTCATTCAACCCATACCAGACACTGAAATTAAGACTCCTTTCACATGCATCTAAGGTGATTAAAAATATCAAGGCTAAAAGCAGGCATAATTTGCTAATCCCCAGAGTAAAACATTTGCTCTTTCACATTTTAAAGAGGTCTTTTACAACAGATTTTTCCAATGAAATACGTTGATTTATTGACTGCTGCTTCTGTGAGTATTGATTGTGGGTCCAAGTAAAATAGGGTTTAGCTACATTTCTCTATTTGTAATGATGTTGTGTGTTTATATTTGTCAAGTTGAGAAGACATTTGTATTCTTAGTGTTGAAGACTAATTCATACTGAAGGTGTACTATATGAGCTTTATCAGTAAGTACTTCAAGGCCTATTGACTTTCAGCCAGCAAGATTGGGTCATCTGCATAATACAGGTTGTTAATGATTCTTCCTCCAATCCAGATGCCTCAACTTCTTCATACAGAGCAGCTTCTCAGATTATTTGAATAAGTATAGTGTGATAGATAGGTAGGTTTATAGTGCCAACCTGGCCAATAAGAACATGTGGGATTAATAAGTTCGCAGTTTGATTCGTGGGCAAAGAGATAAATGGCTCAGCAAGCCACACCTATCTCTCAGTTGCTCTCTGGTGATCAGACCAGTGTGTGGCTGCCTTACCTAGTTCTGCAGTTTGCTGCCTGGCTGTACTGCCATATTTACTGTTGCATGGAAGTGAGTTAAACTGAGTCCTCTGTACTGCTATGTGGACTAATTAGCCGTTATATTCCTTCGTGTTCTATCTATCTATCAAATCATAAATGTCCTGGTTTTGTTTCTCTAGAGAACCCTGTCTAACACATATGGTGAAAGGATATAACCACAACACACACTCTCCTGATTTTAAACCACGCACTATCCACTTGTTCTATTCGAACCACTTCCTGTTGGTTTGTGTACAGGTACCACAGGAGCACAATTAAATGTACGGGAATTCCCATTGTTCTCATATGTATTCATATGCTACCCAAAGTTTGTTATGATACACAGTAAAATCCTCTGCATAGTCAATAGTACATAAGTAAGCATTTTCCTTGTATCCTCTGTTTTCAGCCAAGGTCCATCTGAAACCAGCATTGATATACCTTGCCTCATGCCCTCTTTTAATACAGCCTGGATTTCTGGCAGCTTCCTGTTGACATATTGCTATAACTACTTTTAAAGGTATCGTCAATAAAATTGTACTTGCATGTCATATTAATGTTATTTTAAATTAATTTGCAAATTTTGTTGCGTCATATTTCTTTAGAATGGACACAAATATTAATCACTTCCAGTTGGTTGGCCAGATAGCTATCTTCCAAATTTCTTGACATGGACTATCACTGCATGAGCGTGTTGAAATATTTCCATTCCTATCCCTTCCTTGCTTTTCACTAATGCTTACATTGCAGCTTCAACTTCCTCTTGGCCTTTTGAACTAGTAGAACCTCAACTAATTCTTGGGAACAGAGACTCTGTACACTCCGTCCATATTCTTTGGATTCTCCCTACATCATTCAATAGTTTGATAAATAATCCTTGAACATTGTAATCCGAGGCTTGGATTTTTTCTTCTGTTCTTTCAATTTATGATATGCTGACCGTACTCATTCCTTTTGCTTTCCTAATTCCAGGTCTTTACATGTTACAATATAATTCTTTACTTTATCTTCTCAAGCTGGCCTTTCAAATTTTTCTGTTCAACTCTTTTATTTCATCATTTCTTCCATTTGCTTTAACTGCTTTAGGTTCAAGAGCAAGTTTCACAGTCTCCTCTGATATCCACTGTAGTATTTTCTTTCTTTCCTGTATTATTAATGATCTTTTTGAGGAGCCCCCAATAAAATGATTTATGATAAATAAATAAATAGCCACAGGTGACATGACAAAAAAAAAAAAAAGATTGATGACCTTGATGCTATTTCACAAGTCTTCTGGTAGCTGATCATTAATGTTCAATATGTCCGAACCATTCTTGAGATAGGCTCTAAATTCAGGTGAGATATTGTGATAGTAAGGTTTGGTGTCAATTTAGCTTGACCAGGATCTTCAGAAGGTGCAGGTCACACTCTCCTTGGAGGTATGACCTATTTCATAGCTATAAGTAGACTGTGGAGAATGGGCTCACTCTTTTTCTTCCTGATGAAATGACCCTGGACCCTACGTCTGGCTTCTTGGGATGGCAATCACCATGAGACCTGCTGACCCTAAGAGCTGTCTGTGGCCTGCCAACTGCCTGTTGACTTTGGATTCTCCCAACTCTGCCTCCACCAACCTGTGGTTTTCCTGTTTCTTGGGCTATTCCTCCAACAGCTTCATGAGTCTGGAAGGGCCTCTAGTTTGCATCTGATTTATGGGCTGGAGTTGGACTGGGGTTTCTTGTTGTGTGGACTTCTTAATGTAAAATTCTTTATTGATATAAATTTCCTTCTTCTACATGTATCAGTATCACTGGTTTGTTTCTCTAGAAACCCCAGCCGACCACAGATATAATATAGGCTGTATTTGGGCTCTTTTGCGTTCTTATTTTAATTTTCTTCAGGTTTGACTTGAACTTGCATATTAGTAATTGATAGTCTTTTACATAGTTGGCCCCCGGTCTTGTTTTGTCTCAATGATATTGAGCTTCTCTATCATGTCTTCCCACAGATTTAATCAATTCCATTCCTGTGTTTTCCACATGTATATATGCCGCTCCTGTTGTTGAATAAAGGTGTTTGCAATGAGGAAGTTATTGCTCTTGCAGAATTCTTTCATGCAGTCTTCAGCTTCTTTTCGATCCCCAAAGCCATAGTTTCTAATTATTCTTCCTTCCTTTTTGTTTCCATGTGTGCATTCCAATTGTCAGCAATTATTAATGCATTTTCAGTACATGTGTGGTCAATTTCAGACTAAAGAAGTTGGTACAATTCTTCATTGGCTTTAGTGGTTTGTGAGAAAATTTGAATAATGGTTCTATTAACTGGCCTTCCTTGTGTATGAAGATAGATATTATTCTGTCACAGGCAGCATTGCACTTCAAGATAGATCTAAAAATGCTCTTTTTGAGGATGAAAGAGACATTCTTTTGAATTTGTCATTGTCAGCATAGTCATTCTTATCATTTTAAGATTCAAAGGGACTATTTCAACTCACCAATGCCTAGGATATTGATCTTTATAGGTCAGATTCCGTTTTTTTATGATTTCCAATTTTCCTAGATTCTTATTTTGCACGTTTGATGTTCTGATTATTAATGAATGGTTGCAATGATTTTTCTCATTTTGAATTATAATCCATTAGCAAATGAAGGTGCCAGAAGCTTTAGTACACTTTGTTGCTAGATGCCTTCAAGTCAGTTCTGTCTCATAATAATGCCTACACAACAGAATGAAACATTGCCTGGTCCTACCCCATACTCAAAAATTTTGTTATGTTTGAGTCCATTGTTGTAGGAATTGTCTAGATCCATTTGATCGGGTGTCTTCCTCTTTTTGCAACCCCTCCACTGTAATGTGTATGATGTCCTCCAGGGACTGGTCTGTCCTGATAACATCTGCAAAGTACATGAGATGAAGTCTCGCCATCCTATCTGCCAAGGAACATTTAGCTGCACTTCTTCTCAGACAGATTTGTTTGTTCTTCTCTCCACCCATGGTACTTTCAGTATTTTTTGTCAGTACCTTAATTCAAATGCACCAGTTCTCCTTCAGTCGTTCTCATTCAATGTTCAAATTTCACATGCATAAGGTGTGGCGGAAAATGCCATGCCTTGGGCCAGGCGCAACGTAATCCTAAGTGAAATTCTTGATCTTCAGTACTTTAAAGTGGTTATGTGCAGTAGATTTGCCTAATGCAATATGTTATTTGGTTTTTTGATTGTTGTTTCCATGAGCATTAGTTGTGAATCTAAGCAAGACGAAATCCTTGATAACTTCCATATTTTCTCCATTTATTATGATGTTATCTACAGCTCCTGTTGTGAGGTTTTGAGTTATCATTAAGGTGGACTCTACTTTGAGGAAGCTCTCCTTCTCGGTGATATTTTGATTGTTTTGCAATCTGAGGGGCTCATTTTCTGGCATTATATCAGACAATATTTTACTGCTATGCATAAAGTTTTCAATGGTGAATCCCTCAGAAGTGGACTGATTGTTTTGTCGTCCTGTCAGTTCTTAGTCTGGAAGCTGTGTTGAAATCTGTTCACCGTGGGTGATCCTGCCTGGTATTTGAAGTACTAGTGGACTAACTCCCAGCATCACAGCAAAGCACAAGCTACCACAGTGCAGCAAATTGACAGATGGGGCACGGGAGGGGAGTTGTCATTGTTAGACACTGTTAATTTGGCTCTAACTCATAGCACCCACAGCCTGTTTCCTCACAGTGAATGTTGGAGACCATTTTTGCAGCCAGTATGCCAATTCATCCCATTGAGGACCTTCTTCTTTTTTTCACCACTCCACTTTACCAAGTATGATATCCTTCTCTAGGGACTATGCTCAGCTGTTAACATGTCCAAAGTATGTGATATGAAGTCTTGCCATTCTCACGTCTAGGAAGCATTCTGGCTCTACTTCCGCCAAGAAAGATTTGTTCCTTCTTCTGAAAGTCCATGGAATATTCAATATTCTTCACCAGCATCATAATTCAAAGACATCAACTTTTATTTTATCTTTCATAATTATTGTCCATTTTCAAGTACATATGAGGTGATTGAAAATGCCATAGTATGATAGTTATATAATTTTATGTCAGTTTGAAGATATGTAAAAGTGTAAGGTTGGTATCCAATCTGTCAATCACACCATAGTCTGATGGTGCCTCTTTGTGGCCATGGCCTTCTCATAAGGAGGGCCCTGGGAACCTCCCCTTCTTTTTGCATTCACCTGACTGCTTCCTGCCCACGTTGAGAGCTGCCAGAGTCTTGCCATGCTTCCATCGACCTTGGGTCCACACGACATTGCAATCACTGGCCTTTGACATCCCTGCATTCTGCATCATTGCATGTAACTGCGTAAGTTGGAAAGGAACTTATGGGCTAGTGTTGGACTTATGGACTTGAGTTGGACTGGCCTGGGATATTTCCTTGAAATAGAAATACTATAATGACTTCTTGATTAAAAACTATTTATTGCACATATATGAGTGTCACTTGATTTGTGTCTCTAGTCAGCCTGGATTACATCCAGTTCTCTGCCATCAAGTTGATTCCAACCCTTAGCAACTCTATAGGACAGGGGAGAGATATCCCTGTGGGTTTCCAATACTGGAACTTTGTATGGGAGCAGAACTGCTGATCTTGTGTTGAGCAACCCAACCGGGTTGGTTCTGATGCATTATGTTTGTAACCACTATACCACTAGGGCTCAGCTGTGCCTTATTCCTCAAAGTGACATCTTTTAACACTGGAAATTGGTCTTCAGCAAGATCTACCAGTGTACTCGTTCATATGACTTATTTTCTTTTTACACTGTTTTGATTGTGATGTGAGGGAAAATCTACAGAGTAAATTGATTTTCTTTACAATTCATGCAATGTTTTATGATATTGATTGCAATACCTACAATGCAATACTACTTTTCCTATTCCCTCCCTTTGTTTGCCGTTTCCATTGGTCTTTCGTTCCCATGCCTTCCTGCCTTCTGAGTAACTCCCTGACAAATGCTGGGCTCTGAATTGTACATCGTTGACAGTATAGGTCTCCTATTTGGGGGCTGAAAGTTGAGCCATGGAGGTGAGGTCAGGTGTCAAATGGGAATTCCACTAGTGCCTATCATATCCTAAGGTTAGTCTTCTTATTTTGAGTTCTACATTTTCCCCAGTTGATCCAGGGCCTACTACTGTGAGCACTTTCAGAGCAATCTGCAGTGAGAACCCTATGCTACCTTGGTCTTCTGGACTCAGTGCTGTGGAGCCTGGGCTTCATGTGGTCAGTGAATCCCTTTCATCTTCTTTTGATGCTATCTGTGTAATTCTGTATTTTGAATTTCTCTTCAATTTTTTCAGCTAGTGAAATGCAATGCTTTTCATTTTTGCTGTCCTAATTCCAGGTCTTTGCACCTTTTAATATAATTCTTTATTCCATCTTTTTGAATTCCCCTTTGAAATTTTATGTTCAGCTTCTTTATTCAGCGTCTTTACTTCATCAATTATTTCTATATTTCTCTCTCTCTTTTTCGTACTTCATCATTTCTTTCATTGGCTTCAGCTACTCCACATTCAAGGTGACATCCGTTTTGTCTTTTCTTTAGTTTCTATCTTTTTAATTATCTTTGAATTTCTTTATTTATGATGTTCTTGATATTATTGCAGAACTCGTATCATCTCAGGTGATTTGTGTTCAATGTGTCAACTTTCTTCTTGAAGTAGCCTCTAATTTAGATGAGATATACTCAAATTCATACTTTGACTCTTGGGGACTTGTTTTAATTTTGTTGGAATTCGAGTTGAATTTGCCATTGATGGTTTGTTCCACAGTTCGTCTCCAGTCTCGTGACTGATGATATTGAACTTCTTTATACCGTAAATACTTGAGTATAAGCCGAGATTTTTCAGCACATTTTTTATGCTGAAAAAGCACCCCAGCTTTGGGGGGTAAAATTAGTTGCCTTGGGTTATACTCGAGTATGTATAGTAGATTATTTCAACAGATATAGTTGATTTAATTCCTGTGTATTTCTATCCAATATACATAATCCATGTCTATGGTTACTGTTTACATCCCTGAAAAATAAATGTTCAATCAATAAGCCATCCTTATTGGAAAATTCTATCATGAGATCTCCCATGTGGCTTCCATCCCCATGGCCATATTTTCTAACTAGTGATCCTCCTCCTTAGTTTCCAATTTTTGCATTCAAGTCATCAGTAATCTTGATTGCATGTTTCATCAATTTCAGACTGAAAAGGTTGGTAAAAATCCTCAATGGCTTTATTGTTAGCATTAGTGGTTGGTGTGTAAATTTGAATAATAACTTTATTAATTATTCATCCTTGTAGGTGTAATATATCCTACACCTAACAATGGTGAACATTGGAATCGATGTTGAAACATTCTCTTTTTTAACATGAAAGTCATCCATTCCTTTCAAATTTGTTACTCTGGTATGTAAACCATATTATTGTGACATTCAAAATGGCCAATACCAGTCTATTTCAGTTCAATAACACCTAGAGTGTTTGATCTTTATGTGTTCCATTTTTTCATGGCTTCCAATTTTTCTAGATCCATATTTCATGCATCCCATCTTCTTGTTAGTGGTTATTGCAGTACTGCTGTTTCTTCTCATTTTGAGTCATTGCCACATCAACAAATATAGGTCCTGAAAACTTTATATCACTAAGGTCAACTCTACTTTGAGGAGACAGCTCTTCCCCAATTATATTTTGAGTGTCTTCCAACTTGAGGGGTTCATCATCCTGCACTATATGAAACAATATTCCACTGCTATCAATGTGCTCCACAAACACCACTATTTTTTTCAGATGTAGATTGGCAGGTTATTCTTTCTAGTCTATTTAGCTTGTAAGCTTTTCTGAAAATTTTCCACCACGGGTAACTATGCTTGTGTTTGAAATACCAGTGGTATATCTCACAGGATCATGATGACTTTCAAGTTATGATAGTTCAAGAACCTGACATGTCTGACAACTTGGCATGCTAGCCTAATTCCGAATGGCCAGCACATCTCTCTTCTTGCTTTCTCTAGTTTCTGTAGACCACTGTACCTGAGCATGCATGGCTTAGGAGGTTGTGGAGTTAATTCTTGCTTCCTGGAGTAACCCTTAACCAATGACCCATAGGAGTTGTTGGACAAATAGCCACACTCCCTCACATTCTGGGCAGAATAACTAGTGGATTTTCTACAGTGTCTCCAGTAAGATTAACCTTCAGTTGCTCACAATTTTAAATTGTTTGATAATGTACTTTTCATTGGCTGCCTTCTTTCCCTTTTCTATTTCCCATTTCCTTATTGATATCTCCCCAGAAAATGGCTTAATTAAAACCTTTGTCTCAGGATCTAATCCTATGGGGAACCCAAACTCAATCACACAAGACATTTGTCAAATCATGGACTTAGTGGTTATATCTATTATATGTGTAGGTCATGGAAGAGGAGAATTCATACCATCCCTTTGAATAGTCACTCGGAGTGCCAACTGGGTCCCCAGCATAGATCCTGGACATCAAAACTCACTGTTTCCTGTATCATAACACTTCCTTTTAGACTTCAGTCATTCAAAAAACTCAACAAATAGCTTGCTGTCTCACTTCAAATTTTGTAGTGTGCAAATATGGCTATGTTTTCATTGTGTGTTTAGCCCTGGACAAATCAGCTTTGACCAGGAAGGTGAAGTCATGTGGAAAAACAAACCAAAAACACTAGCAGCTGTGTGTTGTGGAAGAAAACCCTGTGGATGAAGTGCAATTTTTAGGGAACAGAGACCAGTAAAATAAACCAATAAGTGTCCACTGTTCTGATGTTAAGGAGAACCCTGGTGAGGCAGTAATTAAGCACTTAAGGGCTAATCAATCAGCAGTTCAAACCCACCATCTTCCCCAAGGAAGAGTTACGATGTGGCAGTCTGACCCCCTTAAGATTTACATTTATTACCACTACCAACTGATCTGAGAGGGATAGCATTAGGGGATCCTGGATCGCATTCTTAACGAGCTCTAATGGCAGAGTGGACTCCTCATTGATCTCCTAACCGCAAAGAAAGTGGTTCTAACCTATCAGTTGGTCCATGTGAGAAATATGAGTTTGTCTGCTCTGGTAAAGATTTAAGCCTTGGAAAAATCAAAGGGTGAAGTTCTATTCTATCTTGTAGGGTCTCTATGAGTCAGCTTCAACACAATGATAATGAGTTTGCTTTGGAATTTTGGGATAGAATAGGAGAAATATGTGCAACAAAGTTAAACTTATTTTAAATGTTCAGTGGTATTGCTCAGAGAGAGATTCTTGGAACCCACAAGACTGTTGTCCTTAGGCACCTTCAGATCTGGAACTGAACTCACTCCCTTGGCTCAATCTTCAGCCAAACAATAGGTAGATCTATAAGGTAAAAAGTAACACTAATCAACTATTTGAATCAAAAGGATATAATTTATTCAAAGATAAAGTTCAGAAGGGTCAGGAAAGAAGGGGGAATGGAAACAGGAAATACAAGGAGGAAGTGCGATAAGTGATATTACGTTGAGCAGATTGCAGTCAATATCATGAAGCAAAATATGTGTGAACTGTCAAATGGAAAACGGATGTATTCTGTAAACCTTCACCCAACTCACAATAAAGAGATTTTTTGTCAGCCTTGGAAACCTATGAGGCAATACTATTCTGTCCTATAGGGTACCCATGAGTTGAAATCAACTCAGTGGCAATGGGATATTGATACTGATGCTTTCTGCCGATTCTAAAAAATAGGGTTATTAGCAATTATTGTGGAAATAGCATGAATGAGACTATGTAAATGGGGTTGGTTACAGATAAATTCTTGTAAATGTTAAAGGATAAGTGATTAAGGATGGACTTACCCAAAAAGAGAAAATTATTGCAAGACTTTGTTCCAGGGATAAAATAAAAATAGGTTTCCTGTGGGTAAGACTTAAGCCTATAGATATGGAATTTAAGGAACTGGTATTCCATGATGGTCACCTTCCCGACACAATCACTCAAGACAAAAAGTGGGTGTATAAACAAATGAGGTGAAGAAAGCTTATGGAGCCTAGCTATCAAAAGATAAAGAGTCTAGGGTTTTAAAAACTAGAAGGTTCACAAGTGGCCATCTAGCTTAGAAGCAATAAAGCGCACATGAAAGAAGCACACCAGCCTGTGTGATCACAAGATGTAGAAGGGATCAGGTATCAGGCATCAAAGAACAAAAAAATCATATCATTGTGAATGAGGGGGGGTACAGTTAGGGGATCCAAGATCTATCTGTAGGCAACTGGACAACCCCTTACAGAAGGGTCGCTGGGAGGAGATGAGCCAGTCAGGATGCAGTGTAGCAACGATGAAACATATAACTTTCCTCTCATTCCTAAATGCTACCGCGCCCACTATCATGATCCCAATTCTACCTTACAAACCTGGCTAGACCAGAGAATATACACTGGTCCATATAGGAACTGGAAACACAGGGAAACCAGGACAGATGAACCCTTCAGGACCAGTGCTGAGAGTAGCAATAACAGGAGGATGGAGGAAAGGTGGGGTAGAAAGAGGGATCTGATTACAAGGATCTACATATAACCTCCTCCATGAGGGAGGGACAACAAAAAAGTGGGTGAAGGTAGATGTCGGACAGTGTAAGATAGGACAGAATAATAATTTATAAATTATCAAGGGTCCATGAGGGAGGGGAAGGGGGAAGGAGGGGAAATGAGGAGCTACTACCAAGGGCTCAAGTAGAAAGCAAATGTTTTGAGAATGATGATGGCAACAAATGTACGCAGTGGATGTATGTATAGATTGTGATAAGAGTTGTAGGAGCCCCCAATAAAATGATTCTTTTTAAAAACCTCAAAGAGCAAAACACACTATGGTTTATTATACATCAATGATACTTCAATAAAATTACATAAAAAAGGGGAAAAAGAAATGGAATTTAAGGTAAAGAAAGTATTCCCTTTGAGGACCATATTGCAAATATATATTTAGGCAGGCAATTAGATAAAGACATTTTAAGTCTGGGCTTCTATACCTGCCATCTGTCTGTTATGAATAGTATAATTAGCAACTAGAATCTCTCACACAAAATCAACTCAATATGGTATTTCTGGTCTGACCTCCGTGGTGTTCTACTCTGCTTTGATGGAGCTCATCATATCATGACTCTATAACAAGATTGAGGAGTTATTTGCATTCTTATGTGGAAGGTAAATCTGTTTGGCCATTCTGTTAGACTAGTTCATTTTCTTTCCTACCATCCCATCTGCCATTTTAATTCAAAACAAGGAGAAAAGCATGTATGTGCCTTTTGAGGAAGGAGAAGATTTTGGTGTGGAAGAAATTCTCTTCTAGACTGCAAGGTAAGTATTTACCCCCTCTAGCCCTGTTGGAGGAGGGCAAAAGGAAGAGAGACAAGGCAAAGAGAACAACATAGTTAGTTTCATGCCTCCTTACTTGACCTGGGGATTGAGGGGAATATCAGTGACTATGGACCTGTTGTGCTCCCCATTTGGAAGCATGAAGAATAGAGGCTGCCAGGCAGAGCAGCCCTCTGGGAAGTCACTGAAGACAAACATATAGAGAGTGCCATCAAGTCTACTGTGATCCATGGAGACCTTATATGAAATGGAATGGAGTGCTGTCTGACCTTGCACCATCGTCACACATTCCTGAATGTTGAAGTCCATTGTTGCAGCGATTAGGTCAATGTGCCTCAATAAGGATCTCCCATGTCCCTCTATTTCATCAAATATGATGTCTTCCTCTAGCAATTGTCCCCTGATAGTGTGTCCAAAACACATTAGTCAGTCAGTGTTCTCTTGTGATCCATAAGGTTTTCTTTCAGTAATTTTTGGAAGTGGACTAGCAGGCCCCTCTTCCTTGTCTGTCTTAGTCTAGAAGCTTCACTGAAACCTGTCCACCATGGGCAATCCTGCTGGTATTTGAAATTCTGGGAACAGAGCTTCCAGCACCATAACAATACACAAACCATTATAGTACAACCAACTGACAGATGAGTAGAGGATATCTATATCTATATATGGAGAGAGAGAGAGTAAAACTGGCAATGCAGTCTGATTAGGCAGTATTCTGATAATCTGCTGCTAACAGAAAGTATCCCCACAAATAACATCTTAAAGTAATGATAATATCAATTTTGCTCACAAATCTGCAATCTGGGCAGAGCTCAGCGAGGACACTAGTTTTGGCTTCATCAAGCATTAGCTGGGGTAGCTCAAAGGACAGAGGCTGCAGCTCTCTTAAGACTCACTCCCTCACACGACTGATACTTCTATTGGTTGGAGCTCAAGAAGAACCCTATATGTGACATTTTCATTTGGCTTGGTCTTCCTTGCAACATCCTGACAGGGTCCCAATGGTGAACAACCCAATACGACCAGGTGGAAGTCACAGAGCAACACTTCTGCCATAGTCAAAGGCCTGCCAAGATGCAAGGAAGAGGGAAAGCAGGCCCTGTTTCTGGAAAAATGAACACAAATTCATCTTGTAACAAGAGAATGTGCGATGTGCAACATTAGGACAGTCATCTTTGAAGGACACAACCTGCCATGAGCCAAGATACAGAGACAGATTTCTACGAAAACGAAAGGGCAGGACTTAGACTTAAAGATAAAGCCACAGACTTCATAGGACAAGAGCAATAGGGAGACAAGGAAAGGAAAGCTCTAGGACGCAAGCCTAACATGGCTAAAGATAGGGACAATGTCAGGACTGAACTGGAAGCAAGCAGACACCTGTGCAAGGCAGAACCCGTGAAGTTGTGAGTGCCTTCAAAGCTAAGTCAAAGTACCTTGGGGCGTGAGAAGGGAAGGAGCAGGAGAAGGAATTAATGGGTAGGTTTATGGAATTTGTAAGTCTGGAGACAGAGCATCAGGAATAGCTGGGTTCTGGCACTCAGTTGAGACCATCAGAATTTGAACCTTTTCCTTTCAGAGCTGTTTCCTTTTGAGTTTCACGCAGGCTTCCTGATGACAGCTGTAGTTTTATCTAGAAGCTCAGGAATTCTATTAGAGAGAGGCTCTTTTCCTTTCTAATCATTGGTGGTACTATCAGGTAAGCATTGGATTGCTAACTGCAAGGTTGGCAGTGCTACCCTACCAGCTACCTCATAGGGAAAAAGATGGAACTTTCTGCTCACATAAATATTTACAGTCTGAGAAACCCCACAGGGACCTTCTATGATTCAAAATGGACTCATTGGCAATGGGGCAATTGTTTCTGGGGCATTTTTTAGGGTTAGATATCATTAACCTAGCATGAGTCTCATACTGAGTCTGACCCAGTCCCTTTGGACAGAGGAAAGTCATGCCCTGACTAGCCAGGCCTGGAGCTGGCAGATTGGGTCAATGCCAGCAGAAGCATGGAGATGGAGCATGGTGGAAGAGTGATCCCAAAGATACAAGCCATGTGCTGTGAGTGGAAGAAGGGCAAATGAATGCTGCATTAATTAACCAGTCATTGACAAAATGAGGTTGCATGACAAATGGCTCCAAAACCCAGCAGTTCAACAAACAGCCCAACCCCTTCCCTCCCACACACACAGTTCTTAAAATTCAGGATCAGGGAGATTAACTGGAACTTTGAACTTGGCACTTCAGGGCTTGGAAGAGGTGACAGTGCATGTAAAGGCCTTGGGGCAGGAGAGATCTTGGTGTGACTGAAAGCCCAGAAGAAGACTAATTTGGGGGAGGTGAGATAATAGGAATGGAGTTTTCAGTGAGCATTTCCTTGAGAGCCTTCAAGCGAAAGCGATTTTTCTATATTCATGTTTTAGAAGTAGATCTCCACCCATTGGGTAAAGCTTTGGGTATTGGATTGGTGTCGGTATGCAGGAAAAAAATAAATGGGCTTGTTATGGATTAGGAGCCTGTGGTAGTCACCTAATCTTGTGTCAAGTTAAGGATTAGGAGTGTAGGCGTGGAGTTTAGGCTGCCAATCTGGAGAAAGTCAGTGAGACTTTTATGTGGGCATAGCCTCCTTCTGAGAACTCTGAGAAATCTGGTACTTCCTCCTTGGAGGTGGAAGACACCTCTCGCTCTCTCTCTCTCTCTGCTACTCCTTGGGAGACATTGCAGAAGGCAAGCCAAATGGATGCGACCAGACCTCTGAAGCCAAAGAAGCCTCAGAGAGATCGCTGCCAGCACTGAGATGCTTACAATGCCACTGGATCCACAAGACTTTCCACCCATTGGCCTGTGAGTATCCTGCATTCAGCATCACTGCACATGTTTTATGGGTCTGAAAAGGAATTTATAGATTGGTATCAGACATATGGGCTAATATCAGACTTATGGATTTGATGTGCACTGGGCTGGGACGTTTGCTTAATGTACAATTACTGTTTGATATAAAACTCTCTCTCTGGATTTATAAGGTAGAATTAGACCAGAACATGTACTCTGGTACAGAGAGGAGCTGGAAACACAGGGAATCCACGACAGATGATCCCTTCAGGACCAGTGGTGAGAGTGGCAATACCAGGAGGGTGGAGGGAAGGTGGGGTAGAAAGGGTGAATCGATTACAAGGATCTACATAAAATCTCTGCCCTGGGGGACAGACAACAGAAAAGTGGGGGAAGTGAGATGTTTGACCTGTAAGATATGACAAAATAATTTATATATTACCAAGGATTTATGAGGGAGGGGGAGGAGGATGGTAGTGGGGAAATGAGGAGCTGATACGAAGGGCTCAAGTAGAAAGCAAATATTTTGAGAAGGATGAGGGCAACACATGTACAAATGTACTTGACACACAATGGGTGGATGGATGATGGATGGATGGATGGATGGATGGATGGATGGATGGATGGATGGAATGACTGTGATAAGAGTTGTATGAGCCCCCAATAAAATTATCAAGGGTTCCTAAGGAGGGGGGAGTAGGAAGGGAGGAGAAAAATGAGGAGCAGGTGCCAGGGGCTTATGTGGAGAGCAAATGTTTTGACAATGATGAGGGCAATGAATGTATAAATGTGCCTTATAATGGATGGATGGATGGATGGATTGTGATAAGAGTTGTATGAATCCCTAATATAATGATTAAATAATAGGGAAATGATTTTTAAAAACCACCAACTCTCTCTCATACACATGCGTCTCCCTCGATTTTCCTCTAGCATACCCAGACTAATACACAGTTCGCCCCTGTCCTATAGGGCCGCTATGAGTTGGCATGGACTTGAGGGCAGTGGGTTTGTTAGGGCTTTGGAGTTCAGCAGGCCTTTGTTGGTGTGTTTGAGTCTATTTTTGTAGCTGTTGTGTGCAGGTCAGTGGCTCATCTTCCAGCACTCTATAGGACCATATTTTGTTGTGACCCATAAGGCTTTCATTTGTTAATATTTGGAAGTAGATCACCAGGTCTTTCTTCCTAGTCTGCCTTAGGCTAGAGCAGTGGTTCTCAATCTGTGGGTTGTGACCCCTTTTGGGGTCCAGCGACCTTTTAACACGAGTCACCTGATTCATGGCAGTAGCAACATTACAGTTATGAAGTAGCAAGGAAAATGATTTTATGGTTGGGGGTCACCACAACATGAGGAATTGTATTAAAGGAAGGTTGAGCACCACAGGGCTCGAGGTTCCACTGAAGCCTGCCCATCATTGCTGACCCTTCTGGGGTTTGTCATATCGGTGGCACAGCTTCCAATTTCACAGCAGCACTCTAGCTACCACTGCACCACGAACTGATAGACAGGTGGTGGACTGTTCTTAAAAGCCACCTGATTTACGATGCTTTGTTTTGACAGCCCTGGAAAATGGATACAGAATCTAGTTTCATAGTCAATGCAAGACACACCTTGGGGCAGTAGGGATGGCATGAAGTGAATAGATTCAAAGTATATTTTAGGGAGAGGAAGGATGACAGTTAATGCCTGGGGGGTGTGCAAGAAGGAAGGAAGCAGAGACACCATTGATATTAAGTGCCTGAGTTAAGACAGGAATTTCCAGGGAAGCTGGTGGGTCATGATGGGAGAATTTCACACTCCCCGGGGACAGGGGGAGCATTGATTAGTTCATATGTCTGCGCATCTTCTCAGACAATAGAGGCTTTGTCATCCTCAAATGAAGCATGCAGTTGGAGCTCAGAGAGGGCATGCAGTGCAAATGAAGACTGGCTTGGTTGAGATGGGTGGACCAGGGCCACTAGTCAATTCTGAGGAGCTTCAGAAAACCTGCCCAGTGTCTCTTGGAGAGTGGGCATGTCTCATGGCCACAGAGGGCCTTTTAATGTTTCACCTCCCACTGCAGCAGCGAGAGGCTCTATCAGCTCATCCTGGAAAGGAAACATACTACCTGCCATCAGGTTCATTTCTTCAAAAAGGATGGAAGAATACAAATGAAAGACTACAGTTTGAAGGGGTCTTAGGCAGACTATCAGGCTCATTAAAGCTTCATTTATTAAAACTTCATTATTCAGAGACATTCTCCAAGTAGGATGTATGCTGGGGTGGGGGTGGGCATGAGGAGGAACGCTTGGAGCAGGGTAGGGGAACAACCCCACACCCCCAAAAAATACCTTCCCAAGAAGCAATTCCAGTGGGCACAGATTAGATAGAAGTTTCATCCTCTGGTCACTTGATGTTTGTCCCTCTCTTTTATCTGAATGCTCTTTCCACATTGCTCAGATGAAGCATCAAATTTATATTAAAATGCAAGTTAGGAAGCATCATTCCCAACCAACCTTGTTCATCAAAATGGTAGTGCTCTCTCCGGGTACCCTGAGTTCAGTTTGTCAACAAGCTGAAGCAGTTGAGCTGGGGCTCTGTGACGCCCAGGAGCATGAGTTCATTAATATCTGACCCATAATGCCTTGCTGGGTTTATGCCAACAAAGCCCTGTCACTCCTTACCTTAGGATTTACTCACTCTTTGAAACAGGCATTTATTTACACACAGTTTGACCTCATGATGGTGTTCAGCAGATGTGGATCTTACTTATTTGCATTGTTCTGTGACAGTTGCAAAATTCGTTAGTGGCTCAGGGATCAATCCTCTGTGGACTGCCCCGAAGCTAGATGAAGCAAGCGGGTTCTCCCTGATTCATCCTCCCTCCTTAGCAATGCTTGCTAGTCAGGATAACATAGTGCCCATTAAAGAAACTGCCTGTGTCACTTTAAATTTGTGACCTGGGCGGGAGGGAGGGTCATGATCACAAGTGACAGAAACTGACGCTTGACTAACTTAGGGAAAAAGGCCTAATGGTGGATAAATGTTGGGAAGACAAGAAAATGTGGCAAATGCCTGGGCAATCTCAGGGCTGTGAAGCAGGTAATGGTGAAACACTCCTCCTGAGGCCAAAGCGTGCCCTCTGTAGTACATTAAATCACATTCACACACACCCATTCATGTTCACATGGGACCTGAGGCTATGGCCTTACTTGGAGAGGAGGTCTTGGCAGATGTGCTTAGATAAGTATTTCAAGAGCTCCATCTTTCTGGGTTTAGATTTCAGATGGATACTACATGCACTGATTGGTGTGTTCTTATAAGAAGAGGAGTGGGCACACAGAGACCCCGTGTGAAGACACTGGCAGAGATTGCATCAGTGCATCTATAAGCCAAGAAATATCAAGGATTAGCAGCAGTGACCGGAAGCAGAGAGAGGCTACTTTGATTCTCCTTCAGAGTTCTCAGAAGGAATGAATCTTGCCCACACCTTAATTTTAACCCATTGTCCTTCAGAAAAGTGAGAGAACAAATGCCTGCTGTTTAAGTCACTCGATTGGTAGCCATTTGTTACAGCTACCCAAAAGAACCATTATGGATTGATCTGTAGCCCCCTCAAAATATGTGAGAAATTTGAACCTTGGTGGACATGATCCTGTTTGAAAAGAAGGGAGTTCTTTTGTAATATAAATGAGGCCGTATGGCCACTGGAGATCCCTTCATAGAGGGGTTTAGAAGAGGAGATGGGTCAGTCAGGGTGCGAGGTAGTACCGATGAAGAACACAGCTTTCCCCCAGATCCTGTATGCTTCCTCCCCCCAACTACCATGATCCAAATTCTACCTTGCAGGGCTGGATAGGGCAGAGGTTGTACACTGGTGCATATGGGGGCTGGAGGCACAGGGAATCCAGGGTGGATGATACCTTCAGGACCAAAGGTGTGAGGGGCGATGCTGGGAGAGTGGAGGGTGAGTGGGTTGGAAAGGGGGAACTGATTACGAGGATCCACATGTGACCGCCTCCCTGGGAGATGGACAGCAGAGAAGGGGGGGAAGGGAGACTCGGGATAGAGCAAGATATGACAAAATAACAATGTATAAATTACCAAGGGTACATGAGGGAGGGGGGAGCGGGGAGAGAGGGAAAAAAAAAAAGAGGACCTGATGCAAAGTGCATAAGTGGAGAGCAAATGCTTTGAGAATGATTGGGGCAGGGAATGTGCGGATGTGCTTTATATAATTGATGTATGTATATGTATGGATTGTGATAAGAGTTGTATGAGCCCCTAATAAAATGTAAAAAAAAGAAAATGATTAGGGCAAAGAATGTACAGATGTGCTTTATACAATTGATATATGTATATGTATGGATTGTGATAAGAGTTGTATGAGTCCTAATAAAATGTTAAAAAAAATGAGGCCATATGAGAATAGGCTTGAGCCTAAACCTAAACACTTCTGAGTTAAAGGCCAGGATAGACCCAGTAACACACAGTACGGGGAGAAAGATAGAGAGGAATGCCAAGGAACTTTCTGGTATCCACAAAGAAGGACCCTGACCTAGAGTCGCACCCCAAATTTGAACCTGTAAGCTCCAAAGCAGGGGGAAAAGTGTTTTAAGGCTACTGACTTGTTGGATAATTTTTGGTTAAGGAGATTAAGACAGGAACTTAAGACATCCTCCAATCCTTCCTCTGGCTTCGTTCCATTTTTCTCACATTCAAGAGTCCTCCTAGAGGATTCAGTCAGGTTGTTGTTGTTGTTGTTGTTGTTCAGTGTCATAGGGAGGGTTTGGATTCATTGTGACCATACATACAACATAATCATACACTGCCCGGTCCTGTACCATTCTCACCGTTGTTCTTAAGTTTGAGCCCATTGTTGCAGCCACTGTGTCAATCCCATTTGTTGAGGGCCTTCCTCTTTTCATTGCCCCTCTACTTTCCAGAACACGATGTCCTGCTCCAGGGACTGATCTCTCCGGACAACATGTCAAAGTTAAGGCGAAGTCTCATTATCCTTGCCCTGAGGAACATTCTGGCTGTACTTCATCCAAGTTAGATGGGTTTGTTCTTTTGGCAGGCCATGGTACATTCATTACTCTTTTACATCACTACTAATCAAATATATCTATTCTTCTTTGGTCTTCCTTATTCAGGTTTCAACTTTCACATGAATATGAGACAGTTGAAAATACCATGGCCTGGGTCAACCCGCCCCAGTCCTCAAAGTAATCTCTTGCTTTTCAACACTTTAAAGAGGTCTCGTGTAGCAGATTTGACTAGTGAAATGTGTCATTTGTTCTCTTCTCTGCTGCTTCCATGAGAATTGATTGTGGATTCAAGCAAGACAAAATCCTTGACAATTTCGATCTTTCCTCCATTTATCATGATGTTATCAATAGGTCCAGTTGTGAGGGTCTGGGCTTTCTTTACATTGAGTCATAATCCAAACTGAAGGCTTTAATCCTTCATCTTCATCAGCACGTGAATCAAGTCCTTCTCATTTTCAGCAAAATTGTGTCATCTGTATAATGCAGGTTGTTAATAGGCCTTCCTCCAACCTGATGCTCCATCAGGCACTGCCCCTTAATGAGTTTAGGTCATGAAGGATAGTCCTCCATAGGCACATTGATTATTACACTACCACCCTCACATAATAAATTCAGAGAGAGAAAATTTCCCCAAAGCAATGGAAAGCTTACTAGAGAAGTGGAGGGTGCTAAAAGCCAAAGGTGACACAAACTGGAAATCAATACTAGTTTTCAATACCTGCAGTCATCTAATAGTTCACTGCACTATCTAAGGAAAGGTGAGGAGAACTGGGGCAATTCCATTAAAAAAAAGACAATGCAGGGTATATAAGTCCGTCATTCCTCTGGAGAAGAAAAACACATAGTTGGGTTGTAGAGCTTTGTTTGCTAATCAACCGAATGTAGTTGTAAGGCAGGGGTGTGTGTGTGCGCGTGTGTGTGTGTGCGTGCGTGTGTGTGTGTGTTGAAGGGAGGGGCTTGCCATTCTATTTCATAGCCAGGAGAAAGATGAGCCTCTTCCCATATCTTTTGCTCTGTGGCAAGTTACTGATCTACAAGGAACTTTTATTTGACAAGGACATTGCCGAGCAAAAAACGGGAAGCTTGTGTTCATCTCTGCTGAGAGGTGGAGTCAAAGAGATGGGCTTTATGACAGACACCCTGATCGTGCAACCAAACTATGAAATGGCCTCATACATTCAACACACATTTGCTGCACCTTCCCAGTGTGCTGCCCAGATATTACCAGGCAGAGTGTTTTATGGGCAGCATTTTAGAGTTAGGCAGGCAGAGGGAGTGTCTTTGTGGGTGTTGCCTTTACCAGTCCTTGGATTGTTCTGGGACAGGCATGTCTTTTTCCTCTAAAGTAACTGATTGCGTGTAAAGAAGGAGTCTCCTCAGTAAGACGGGTTGAACCAAACCCAACCTATGACAATCATCTCAATTGGAACACATAGCGACCCTATACAAATACCTGTAGGGTTTCCAAGTTTGTAACTCTTTTGGGGGGGTCAACTACCATATCCTTCTCTTGCAGAACCACTACAGAGTTGAGTGTTGTGTTAGCAGCTGAATGCTTAATCACTGTGTCCATTTTGTTTGCTGAGCCGCCCTCAAAACACTGAACAGGTTTTCTGGGTACCAAGCATGTCCACTTCTATATCATGCCTAGGGTGTTTTCTCCAAGTTGATAGGAGGTGCAAATCAGTTACTAGGGGTTTGGCAGAGTCAGTATGGAAACTGGGAGGGTGTGTGAAATTTGAACCAGAGTAGAACAATTCCAAGACACTTCCTAGGGATTCCTGGCATATAATATGCAAATGATAGTCAAGATATATAACTGTGTCTCTGTTCTTGGTTCTGTCAGTACCTGGTGTGGCCACAAAGGAGAAACCTGGTCTCCTGCTATTTTGAGCATCTAGTGTGAATGACAGGAGATAAGTCACATGCTAATGAACCCTGGTGGTGTAGTAGTTAAGCACCATGGTGCCCGGCTATCAAAGCATATAGCGTCTGGGGTCTTAAAGGCTGGAAGATAAACAGGGGGCCATGTAGATAAGAAACAACAAAGTCCACATGGAAAAAGCACACCAGCCTACACCAACATGATCGCTGAAGACAAAGCGGGTGCATAAGCACATGTGAGCATGTTTTCTTGATGTGCACTCACCCTTTACATACAACTCTCTTATACATACGTGTTTCTGTGGATTTGTTTCTCGAATGCACCCAGACTAACATAAGCAGCGTGGAACGCATTTTAGAAGCCTAGACAAGGGCAGGGCAGGATATTCAGAGGGACTGGATCCAGAATTAGAGAGGAAGGAGCCCTGGTGGCAAAACGGGCTGCTAGCTCCCTGTCCCAAGGGGGACAATGAGACTGCTGGCTCCCATGAACATTTACAGTCTTGAAAACTCCATACAGGGTCACTGTGGTTGGAATCCACTGGACGGCAGTGACCTTTTGGGATTGAAGGTGGAAGCCACCAATGACTTCCTGCCATTGAGCCAAGGAGCCTCCGGAGAGTGTGTGAACTTCTGGAATGCAGTGAACAACCTCTGCACATCTGCTTTTCGTGCTGCCCAAGTCATGCCCTTGGCCTTTGCTTAAACATATTCATCCAGAAGTGAACCATCACAGCTGCTCCCTCGGGAAGCTGGGGGCTGAGCTCTCTGGTTCCACTCTGTCAGCATTTCTGGTCCGGGTACCTCCCCTCTGCCCCGGCACAGGCAATGTGCTTTTGGAAGCAGTGCTCCCTGGGTAGTGGGTGTGATTTGCCTCCTCTGGCCTAACATGATGAATGCTGAGAGGGGGTGGATACTAGGGGGTTAAACTCCCTGAACTTTACCTAGCCCAGGGGAAAACTTATTATTTAAAGTAAGCTTTAGACAGAATCTTTAGAAAGAGAAATGGTTAACTTTATGTACACAATTACTCCCCAACACATAGGCTCAACCTCATAGGCTGTGGATGACCTTGAGCAGGTGCTCAGTCACAATGGGTTTCTATCAGGATTGAGAGTTCAGCTCTCTCAACTCTCCAACTGGTTATTGGCACCATAGTCTCGTTTCTATTTTTGTATTTACTTTGTTTTGAGGGGGAAAAGACTCCCAATCCAACTATATTTTATTAGGAACTCCTTTGCTAAGTTTTACACAAGAAAAAGGCACAAACTGCTGTTCTGGATGAAGGAGAGGATCCGCATGAGGCCACAATGGTGTCGGAAGGACCCACAGCCACAGTGACTTAAATAAAATGACACCCATTCTGTCCTGCTGACTCTGACTCATAGTGACTCTGTGTAGGGATCCTGAAGTTGCTACCTTTACAGGAAGCAATAACCTCATCTTTCTCCTGTGGAATGACTAGTGGCTTTGAACCAGCGACCTTGCTCTTAATAGTCCAACACTATCCAGCATTACCACCTGGGCTCCTGAAAACTTAAATAAGAAATAGAAAACAAACAACTTTGTCACAAAATTGTGACTGAAGACAGATCAATTCATGGAGTTTCAGGAGGGCCTGTGAGAGCATGAGCGGGACCTTCATTGGGATGTGCACACTACCGTATATCGTTGAGTGTGGCCCGGGGAGTGGATGCAAGCACACTGCTTGAGGGACAAGCTTTCCACTGCCAGTCAGCAGTAAGAAAGAACTCAATGGTGGCTGAATCTGTGGCCCCTCAAAATGGATGTAGGGTCTCCACATAGACTCTCACTGTGAGCCACAGCCTATTGCTCAAAATTTAAGCTCAAATACGACTTAAACGCCAAACATTCTGTTTCCTTAAAATAGGGTACTGCCAGGAACAGCTAGAAGTCTGCATGACCTATCAGATCTCAACGCCGATCTCAAATCACTTCACATGATCCATTCTACCAGGCATGTCAAGGACAACTAGAGGTCTGCATGAGCGAGCCCAAATCGCCTCCTCACTTACCCATTCCAGAGGCTGTGCCTGTATAACCTATCGACTAACACATTCCCATATGCCGTGGTTATGAAACCAACCATCATGCTGGAATAAGGACCAATCACGATGCAAGGGTCAGGGTCAATGGGAAAGCAAAATAGGGGCTGAGGGGAGCCAAGAGGGGTCGCTTCACTCAATCCCTAAACCTGATCTAATGTCACTAGACTGGGGTCTTCCTCACATCTCAAGGGCACCTGATTCATGATTGAAGTGAATTGTGCTTATTCAATCTTTGTTCTGCTTGCTGTCCTGCTGTGCTGCATCCTCTTCTTGCTTTTTTGTGCATGGCTCCCTCTGTTGTGGTGACAAATGGCTTGAGAGGGATTTGACATAGGGAGAAAGCCCACCCACATCAACTGTCACCAGAAGCAGACACTAAGTCCATTTCTCTCACCTCACAGAACTATGCACACCAGACACTGGTAGGGCTGTCTGGGAGGGGAACACTTAGTGCAGTGGTTCTCAACCTGTGGGTTGCGACACCTTTGGGAGTCATATGACCCTTTCACAGGGCTCACCCAATTCATAACTGTAGCAAAATTACAGTGATGAAGTAGCAAGAAAATCATTTAATGGTTGGGGGAGGGGGGCATCACCACAACAAGAGGACCTGTATTAGGAAGGTTGAGAACCACTGCCCGAGTGTGTTTAGGACTTTGCTGCCCTCAAGGTCATCAGACATTCCTGATGGCAGAGCCACTGCAGGAAGCCCTTCTGGGAAATGCCCTGAAGACAGGTCTCAACCAACTCCACCCTCACCCTCTGAGATCCTAATCATAGGATGCATGGAAATGCTCCCTGCCTCTTCGAAGGCTGTAAGTCCATGGGAGCAGAAAGCCTCCTCTTTCTCCCTTGGAGTGGTGGCTGGTGAGTTCAAACTGCTCACTTTCTGGCTAACATAACCCACAGACCAGCTCCCCCTGAGCTCAGTTTGGTTTGCCGCACAGCACACATTGTTTGGAACCTTCTGAAATAGCTATGCACATGTGCAGGTTGGGGGGATTTCGCACAAGATGCAGTTTTCCACCCTCTCTTGGCAAAAATAATTTTTGCAAAAGGCTTGTATTCTCTTCTGGATCTGAGTAGCAGCTACTCTCATGAAGTCATAGCACATACATTCATGCTACAGTCCTCCCAACTCCCAAATGTCTTACGCCGAGTCTGCTCCATGCTTTTCTGTGTCCTACATGGCAGCTGTAGGCACCCAAGGCATGGGCTCTGCAGCCTGGGTCCAAATCTCTCCTTCCCACTTCCTCACTGTGTGGTCCTAGGGTCATGACTTTAGAGTTGTATGAGCCCCTAATAAATTGTTAAAAAAAATGATCCTCAATTCTATCTGAATCCTTGCCATAGCTCCAAGTTGCCTTAATAAACACGAGCAAGAAAAGTACCTCTGGCAGCAGACCGCTCAGGTTCAAATCCAGGCTCTCTAACTTATTGACTATGCGACCTTGGGCAAACCTGGACCTCTCTGTGCTTCCAAAGATTCACTTTCCAAAAGGGAAGTCATAAGCCAACTTTTCTTATTCCTCACTGGGTTGCTTTGAAGATGAAATGAGACATCTGTCTAAAAATGCTTCTGACCATCCCTTGGTTCTCACAGCTCCACAAATGCTATGGATTATTGTTATAAGATTATGAATGATTTTTTTCCAAGGGTAGTGCAAAGATTAACATCAGTGCTACTTCTCTCTGACAAAATATCAATCCAAATTTCTAAAGAGCAGGGTCTGAACGGATGCGCTGTTAACAGCATCTTGCTTTTCTCCCATCACTTGTCACAGTAAATCTGATAAGAAATGCTGGGCTAGGGCTGGCAGCCAAGCCCCTCACTGGCAGCGTGCAGGACCTCAGGTTGTTGACAGGCCAAGGGGCATCACAATGGCAAGAGGAGACTCCACAAAGAGCCCCTGATTCCTCCCCCACACCCTCCTTCCTCACGTTCAGGGTTAAACGTCAAAATACTATTTTTTTGTCACCTGGTGAAATAATGAGCCCCCATTCCCGTTGCCTTGGTATCATCAGAGCGCAACAGCCACGTGGGGTAATCGCTGTCTTCGTGTTAATGCTGCTCACTTCAAACATTTTCACAGGCCCTGGCGAAATGAAACCTGTGCTTTCTACCTAGGTGGAGTTTGAGGCGATTCAGCCCATTTGCTTCTGCTGAAGAGGCTACCTCAGAAAAACAGGAAATAAAAACATAGAGGGTGCCATTGACATTAGGTTTCTCATTCTCTTCCTTTCTTCCCTACCTTTCTTTCTTCTTCTTGCCCTTCTCTTTCTCTTTTCTTCCTTCCCTCCCTTTGCTCACGTCTTCCTGCCTGCCTTCACCTTCCATCTTCCCTCCCACACTCCTCCATTTCTTCTTCGCTCCTCTCTCCCCACTGCCACCTTTCTCCTTTCCTTCACTTCCTTTTCCCTTCAGCCTCCCAGTCTCCCTCCTTCACTCTCTCCCTTTGCTCCTTCCTTTCCCCACCTTGTTTTGATCCAGTGATTTGTACTCCTTTCTTCCTCTCATCCCACCCATCCCCATTGCTGGAGAAACATCAGTTCCTTGTGGCGCTGGTTTCTTGGCGCCAGACCCTGTTCTTTGGGTGTTCACAAGTTTGCGTCCTGTGTGCAAACATAAGACAGACATATGATCAGGGTTGGACAGAAGATGGGATTTGACAGGTGTACTGCATCCCAAATCTCCAGGAGGCAAAGGTAAAGTCAGGCTCCTGCCTTTAAGGTTATGTCTCCCATTGTAACTGCATCCCACAGAGGCTCCTGCCTCCTGGCAACCTGAGGCCTGCTGCCTGCCTTCCTCTAGCTCCTGGGGAATTGGGGCAGCAGTGGCAAGAACAACAAAAATCCCCAGGAGTTGACAAGAAGGGAGGCTGCCTTGCTCGAGAGATGGCCCCCTCACCCACCTGCATGTTGTTGAGATGCAGGTTCTCATCCCTGTGGCTGGGCAAGAAACGCCCCCTCCCCAAACGCAGTGGCTTCAAACAAGGACCATCATGGTGTGGTTGCTGGGAGGCCACTGGGTGGTGCTTGGAGTCTCCCATGAGTTGGCAGTCACATGGGAGCTGGGGCAGGGGCCTCTGGTGACTCCAGTGCCTACATGTGCACTCAGAGGGCTGGAAGCTGAAGCTGGGTGCTTAGCTGGGTTGTTGGTTGGAGTGTCTCCACGTGGCCTTTCCAGGCGGCTCAGGCTTCTTTCAGCATAGTGTCCGGGTGCTGAGAAGTGTCCTGAGAGGTAGCACGTGGAGGCTGGACATTCTAAGGGTGAGCACTCAAGAAGAAGTCTTTGAAGGGATTTTTCAGAAGCTGTGAAGCACTTTGTGGGAGGGAAGGGGGTTGCCCAAACTAGATGTCACAGTGTCATCTTCTCCATAATCTATTGGTCACAGAGGTCATGGAACATCCCAATTTAAGGGGAAAGGGCATAGACTCTACTTTCCTATAGGTAACCTGTCAAGGAATTTGGGGGTCACATACGAAGACTGGGAGACCCTGGGTGGCACAAATGGTTAAGGACTCAACGTATCAAGAGGTGGGCAGCTGCACCCCTCAGAAGAAATAACTAATGGCCTGTTTCTAGAAGCCCACAGACTTGAGAATCCTGTGATGTGTAGTTTCTCCCTGGCACCCAGGGGGTCCTCGGGAACCAGAACCAACATAACAGCAATGGGTTGGGTTTTTGTTGGTTTTGTTTGGGCTAATATTAAAACGACTAGTATGAAATTATATATGTATTGTGTTTAACTCTCAGGACTCTGATTATGCTGAAGTTGAACAAAACCGTCTGCCTCTTCTATGAACACCAGCCGATGGAGGCAAAGGGTGAGGGTCTAGAGGAAGAATGAATGTCCCATTCCCGTCCTTATGTTTCAGTTGTCCTTAAAGGGCACAGGGGACAAACCAGACGTCTTTGATATGATTTTAGCCTAATGATGTGCTAGTATGATGATGAGCAGCCTGAAAAGTGGTTTTAACTAATGTGATCCAATATTTGAAAAGTTGACGATTTCACATCGAATTTTATATTCTCAGCATCTCAGTTACAAACAGAAAATCAGGCCTTAAAATCCTTGCATTTCCCCAAGGCAACAACAGTCTGGAGCTAGAATTTGAATGTCCCCTGTGGATGAGCTGACACGTGCCTGTTAACCACAGTCCCCAACCATCCCTATTGCCCCCAAAACAGAGGTTGGCTACAAGTATCCTTTATCTATATGGCTAAATAGGTTAGTTAGTTTGGATTGGGTTGCTAGTTTTTCCTGTTTTGTTTTGCTTACTTTTGATTTTTTGGGGGCTAGGAAATGGTGTGTATTTTGGTACCATGTCTTCCAAAGCGAGAAAGGTAAGCCAAGAAGGTCAAACAGTCTAGATTAATGATGAAAGGAGGAGCCCTGTTGGTGAGGTAGATTATGAGTTGGACTTCTAACTGCAACATCAGAAGTTCGAAACTCCCCCCACCCCCACTCCACAGGAGAAAGATGAGATTTTCTACTCCTGTAAAGATTTACAGCCTTGGAAACCCACAGGGGCAGTTCTATACTCTGTCCAAAGGGTTGCTATATGTCAGAATTGATTCCAGGGTAGTGAGGTTGTCTTGATTGATATAAATAATTTTTGGTGAGTATTGAAAAATCCAGTCAATATTATTTTTAATACACATCAAAGAAGGTCCACATTAATTGTTCCCACAACCCTGCCACATTCTTTCTTTATTCCCTTGCCTCCCACTCTCCTTTCTTCCTCCCTATGGTCTTTTATCTCATTCATTTTCTTTCAAGGGTTAGCCTAGGAGTGGGAAAGTCTGACTAATTCTTAACCAAAAGACTAAATTGGTTTTATTGTTGGTGTTATTACTTGGGTTAAATTTTTTTCTTTTCTCTTCTTCTATTGGTTTGCGTCATGTAACCCAGAAAATGGGGAAACATTTGGAACATCAAAACACTATCCTTTCTCAGTAGACTACAAGCATTAAAGGCAACAGAGATAAATACTCCAATAATAACAATAACATACAAGGATAGCTAGAGAGATAAATAGATAGATAGAAAAACCACAAAATCTGAGCAGTTGTGGGAAGGGGAATGGGAATAGCCCCATGAATAAATATAGGTTTGCCAGAGAATAGTTCTATATACATATTAGCATATACTACAAATATGACCATGAATATAATAGTGCATCCAGGAGGCATAGTTAGGAAATGTCTTAGCTAGAACAAAACCCCTTGAGGGAGCGTGTCCTAAATATCGGGGATCAGGAACATAGCTCTGAGAGACCTCAAGATCAATTGGTACAAACTAGCTCACAAAGACAATGTTCTATATCCATCAGGGAAGTGACTGGGGTCTTCAAAAGCTAGTGAGTAGCAAACTAAAAGTCGGTTCTTGGTCTCACCCTATGTGTTGGACAGGGTTCTCTAGAGAGACAAAACCATATTGCTAGTAATTATATATAAATATATTTTTAATGCTAGATATGCAATACAAGAAATGAACCACTAAATTAATTACAGATAGATAACACAAGAAACTAACAGTTAAATTATAAAACAGTGAGACACTAGCAGTCCTTTAAGGCTTGAGAGCCGCCAGTTGCCAGTCCCTTTCTGTAGAGAGAGCTGGGCTATATATACCCAGGCAGCAAACAGCAAGGCAAGTCACCAACTGTCGGTCCCCAGCTCCAGAGACGAACATTCCAATCCTGTGGGATTAAATGGACCTCAACTTACAGCGACAGAGTCCACAAGCTAGGCATCCCACAGGTAGTGTACCCCTTTAAATTGAGGCATAGAACAAGCAAGGCGAGGCTCACGAAGCCATTTATCCCTCTGTCCTTTGATTAATCCTACTTGTGTTTATCGGCCAGGCTGGCACAATAAACTATTGCACCCTGTCTGGAGCGAATAACATTGAAGAAGCTCAAGATGCCTGGCAACAATTAGTCCAAATCAGTAATGGACTATGCGTACCTCAGCCTCTATGATGCTAAGGTCAGAAGAACTAAATGGTGCCTGCCTATGACAAACAGCTGCTCTGAAAGGGATCATGGTACATGGTCCTAGATAGAGTGGGGAGAAATGTGTAAGAAAACTGAAAGTCATACTACTACTACCAATAGTAATAATAATAATGGTAAAAGATGAGGTTTATTGGTTAGATAGACTAGTGAGATCCCCACTACTATGGTCCTTCATCACCCTTCAGGTCTGGAACTGAATTCAACCCCCTGAAAAATAGACAGGTTTATAAAGTGAACCTTATGAGAAAAGATTGCAGCCCTCAGTATGGATTACAACTCAATGTCAAGAAGACACACATCCTCACAACTTGATCAATAGGTACCATGATAAATGGAGAAGTTTGTTGTTTTTTTTACTTGGTGTTATTTGTTGAAGTTGTCACGGATTTTTTGTCTTGATGAGGTCTATAATCAATGCTCTTGGAAGCTGCAATCATGAGATCAAATGACGCATTCCATATGGATACATTTGGTGCACAATACGTCTGTAGAGTGCTAAAAAGCAAGGATGTCACTTTGAGGACTAAGGTGCACCTTACCCAAGCCATAGTAATTTAAATTGCCTCATAAGTATGTGAAAGTCAGACATTGAATAAGGAAGGCTGAAGAAGAATTGATATGTCTGAATTGTGGTGCTGGTGAAGAATATTGAAAGTAACATGGACTGCCAAGGGAACAAACAGATCTGTCTTAGAAGAAGTATGGTCAGAGGGCTCCTTAAAGGCAAGGATGGTGAGACTTCCTCTCACATACTTTGGTCATGTTCTTAAGAGAGACTAGTCCCTGGAGAAGGACATCATGCCAGGTGAAGTAGAGGGACAGTGAAAGAGAGGAAGCCCCTTAAGGAGATGGATTGACAGTGACTGAAACAAGGGGCTCAAGCTTGGGAACAATTAGGAGAATTATTCAGGGCTAGGTAGTGTTTCTGTCTGTTTGGCATAGGGTCAATGTGGGTTGCAACTGGCTCAATGGCACCTGATAAGAACAACTACACCAAAATGAATCATAGCACTGAGGAGCACACATTCCTCAGAACCATCAACCATTCAAAAGCAAATAGGCAGTATTTTCCCAAGGCCAAATTCAAAAGGCAGGCAAGGTTAGGGGAGAAGGGTGAATGAAAACAGGAAGCAGAGTTTCAATGGCATGAGTGATATTACATTGCAGGAGATTGTCATCAATGTCACATAACAAAACGTGTATAAATTGTTACGTGCAAAGCTGATTTTCTCTGTAAACCTTAACCCACCTTACAATAAAAACTTTCTTTTTTTAAAACAAAGACACCATCGTTCATATTATAGACACAGCCAAAGAAAGATCTCCTGGACAATCCTAAAAGGATCTCCCAAATGATTTGGGTAGTTAGCCCTCCCCAGGGAGTTCTACCCATTGAAACGCTGGGCGGTTATGGCTGCAATTATATTTCAGGCCAGAAGAGGCAGCAGAGGCCTGGTTGTTCAAATGCTACAAAACTACCAGACAATGGGCAAACAGTTTCTTTCCACGGACGACTAGCGGCTCTGTCATATCCATGTCTGGTGTTCAACACTTGGCGACAGAATCCAGCCCGCTGGGTTTGGGTGGGGTCTGTTTCTCACCCATGCTTGGCTTGGGATTGTTCTATGGCATCCACAAAGTGGAGTCCTTTCCTTTGTGATGTCCCGAGAAAGCTGTTTTCTTTTTCTCTCTCTGGCCCTCTTCCCAAGAACCCTGGGGTTCACTCTGCTTTCCTCTGGTTGATGTTTCTCAGGCAGTTACTTGACCTCGGTTCATCTACTGCAGGTGACCATTAGCAAGTAACTGTACCGTCCTTGGATGGTATTGTTCATGAGCTAGGCTGCGAACTACGGGTTAAAGGTTTGAGTTCACCCAGAGGTGCCTTCCAAGAAGGGCCTGGTGCTATGCCTCTGGAAAAAAACCCACCCCAGCCATGGAAAATTCTAGGGACCGGACTTCTCTAACACACTTGGGCTCTCCATGAGTCCGAGTTGACTCAATGGCAATTGGTTGCTGGTATTCCTGTAAGTAGAAGACAACAATCTTTAAGCAGTCCCTCTTGGATTCATGGGAGGAGGATGGCTTCCTCTGAGAGAACTTCTCAGGGCTCCAAGGGCTCAATGATCTTACAAAAAATGAGAGAAATGATGAGCCTTATGACAGATGATATTGCTATGCAGGCCTCGTTTCAGGATGCTCAAGTTTCCAGGTCTTTCCCTGACTCACAGTGTAGCCCTGTGAGGTTCCAAATAGAAGGGCACCCTTGCTCCCAGGACCTGGAGCCTTGTAGCTGAGCAGAGCAGTCATGATGAGAAAGAGGACCCAAGGGGGAAGTCAGGGGGCTGCTTCACTTGTCTCAGTGTCAAGCAAACAAATGTTTTGGCAGGAAATTTCTCTTCAAGAGTGTTCTGATTTCTTGAAGGAAATATTTTTCTGAACCATTTCCTCAGGGGAAAACCACTCAACTACCTCGGGAAGGAAGATTTTTCTCCTTCCAAGCTTACCAGGCTGTGCTAACTCACAGAGGAGGTGTGACTAGCAGGCAATGAAACTGATTTCCAGACTCCTATGAAAATCAGCAAGTGCTCGGCTGCTAAGTGAAAGGTCGGCAGTTGAAAAACCCCAGCTGCTCTGCAGGAGAAAGTGGTGGCTGACTGTGTCTGACAAGATGACAGCTTTGGAAACCCAATGGGGCAGTTCTCCTCTGTGTTCTACAGTTGCTTTGAGTTGGAGTGGACTTGACAGTGATAGATCTGATCTTTTTCCCCATGAAAATCAACTTTCATGAATACATGTGCATTCATGGATGTCTGTGTCTGCTTTGGCATGCATGTGCACATATGTGCCTATTTGCACGTGGATGAATACGTCTGTGAATGTGGGCGTCTCTATTTACTTTGCCATGTGTGTGCACATGTCTGCCTTTGTCAGTATGCATGCGGGCTCAGGCAGCATAAAGAGATCACAGAGAAACTTGGAGAGAAAGAGAAAAGTAACCTATTTTCTCATGGGTCTCCCATACCTGACGGTCTACTGGCATCCACCGCCACGAAGACCAGAGGTCACTTCATGCCATGTGTCCAGCTGCACATTGCTGGTTGAGGTAGGCAAGTGAGACTGGCCTCGCCAACCTACCACCCACCTGCAGGAGTGATTCCCACCATCTGTCCTGGAGCCCCTCCCACCTTACTCAGCCTCCCTAGACCTTGAGTGAAAGGCGTTTCCAACGTTTTTACATAAAGATTTCTGAGATTGACTGAAGAAATAATTTCATTTGACAAAACAAGAAGCTTTGAATTTAAAGATTTGAGGCAAGTGCCTTTCAGAGAGGGGGACACAGGACGGGGCCATGCTCCCTTCCGGTATGCACAGGGGTTGCTATGAGTTGGAACCAACTTGATGAGCACCTGCCAGCAACAACAACAACCAGAAGTTGTCCAAACTTCTGTGGCCTCAACTCGGAAATGAGAATATTATTATTGCCTCCTAGAAAGAACTCAAGGTATGTACAATTGGTTAATAGGCGTTTGGAAAGTGAGTACATTAAGTGGACTGATGACATTGATAAGGCAATAAGAAACTGAGAAGGCTTCACTAACAGGTGCTTTCACATCTGTAACCAGTAGATTCCTTCCTTCTTCATCTCTTGCCATCTTAATCAGCTCCCACACTTTCCAGGCAGCTTGAGGGATTAAATGTTCAGTCTGATCCTATTATAAGCCTCAGCCTCAGAATCAGAGGCTTTACCTGAGGTTTGAGGAGCTATACTGGGAATGAGGGAGAGTAACCTGTCTTTTCTATTGCTCTCCTATCGCTCCCTCTTCCCTAGCGCTTCCCTGTCTCTGGGCCTGCCTTTCCTCCCTAGAGCATTGGCTTCCGGGAGAAGGGGATGGAAACAATGAGCACAATGAGCACATTCCTGACCAGGCCTCTTACCATGCTATGTTCCAACCCTCTCTTGGAAGGGCCTCCACGAAGTCCTATTATGTCATCTCACAATAACTTGTTAGATACCATTGAGTGAGCTCCTGACTCATAGCAAAAGTACACACAAGAGATTGAAGCACCACCTGGTCCTGCACCGTCCTCACAATGGTCCTTGTGTGTGAGCCCATGGTTGCAGCAGTGTGGAGGAGATCTTGTCCAAGAAGGCTGCCAGTGGGTGGGAGGGCCTGCAGCTTTCAGAGACTTTGGAGGATGCCAAGGTGGATAGTTCACGGCGTATCATATGAGGTCAGCCAGCGGGCCTTGGGGGCCCTTCCCATTATTCATAGATATATGAAATAAATGGAGGCCCTCAGCAAGATGGGCTGCAGACACCTCCAGGACTCACTTGATCCTTGGCAAGCTCCCTTAGCCTTAGGACACCACCTGCTGGAACTGTGGCTTTGCTGCCTCTCCTGGCTCTCAACTTCCCTCCTAGAGGACTCCAGCCACCCTTCTCCTTCCAGATCCTTCCAGCAGGAGGCAGATATTGGTCTCTATGCTTTTGCATGTGGCCAGTTTTCTAGGGACAGATCAGCCTCTCCCAAGAATTTGGGTTCACCAGAGTGAGCGTGCCCACAAGTCTGCAGAGCGTATGGCCAGGCCTCTGAAGAGAGAACTGCTGGAAGATTTGCCCCTTTTCAAAAGCGCTAATTCCACAGTTGAGAGCTCGTCTCCTGGGGACTCAGCTTGAGTCTCAAGGAGCACATCCCCTTTGACACTGCTGGCAACTCGAGGTGCTGTGGGTCATTTTCTTGGCTTTGAGGAGTGCAAGGGAAATGCTACAATATGTCCCTTCACATGAACCACCAATCCTTATTTGGAGAACTCTCTGAGATGACAGGGATGAGAGGGAGATGTTCCTAGGGCACGCTTTCACCTGCACATCTCTCAGGTGAGTCAAACATTTGACCCCCAAAAGTTGAGTATGATGGTGAGAGTTCAGGCTGGGAGATAGAGTGTCTGGGTTCAAATCAAGAGACTGCACATCTCAACTCCCATGGTTCTCCTGCATAAAACCCAAGCCAAGCAGTTTATCACTTCCCGGCTGAGTATCCTACTGAGGCCAGCTAAACTCATTCTTTGCTGATGACAACGTTGCTTGTACCAAATGGCTTTGCCATGTAGCCCTTAGCAATGGCCAGAAGGGCTGCTCATCAAACCGCAGAGCAGGGCTTCTGGCGCACACGTTAAGAAGGGGGCTATTCACAACAAGGTCAGTAGTTCAGAACCCACTAGCTGTTTCTCTGGAGAAAAACTGTGGCTGTGTGCTTCCATAAAGATGCCCAGCCATGGAACCCCCCTGGAGAGGGCCATGATGAGCTGGAGTGAGCTCTACAGGAGTGGGATTTTTTACTGTGGATGTAATCCCACCTGGGCAGAGATTTTCTTTGTGACTTAAAGAGGCTGTACCTTACACCAATGACTTGGCTGATACAAAAGGATTCAATTCAACACTGAAGCAAACCAACTCCAAGGGAAGAAGGCAGCTGCCATGCAGAGAGCTCCAAGGACCACCAACCATGGAGGTCATTGAAGCCAAAACAAGAATACCGCCCACCAGCCCTCAGCCCCCAGGGATGGACAAAGAGAGCGTGCCCATCAAGCTGGTGCACTGGCATGATGCTGTCAGCCTCCGGTGCTGTGAGAACATTGACTTTGGTGTGTTAAAGGCACCCACTTGCGGTATGTTTGTGATGTCAGCGTGTGGAAACTATGGCAAGCCCCCCTCCCTGCCTCACAGCAGCAAAGCCTCGGCATTAAAACCCTGTGCCTTCTGTGGCGCTTGCCAGCTGTGAGAGGGCAGGAAATGCCCTTGGATTTTCTGCTCCTTGTTGCGACCTCCCTCTGAGGCAGGGAGCAGAGGATTTGAGGTTGGAATCTGTTTTGTTTCATCACTACCCTTTGTCATCTCTCTGAACACTGTCATGTGCTCCTCACCAGTGCTTCGCCCTCTCTATCACCACGCCATGTGCTCTTTAAAACATGCACACACACACACACACACACACACACACACCTAATGTTCACATTTTGAGGCACATTTGTCTTTAATTCACTAATAATAACAATAATTATTCAAAGCCACTTTACCATCTGAAAAGAAATCTCTATGGATGCCAACTGCCTTCTTAACAACATTTCCCAATGAAATATTCAGCAGCGATTATATTAAGCCTGAAGTTGTTCATCCAGTTTGTGTTAATCAAAACAAAAACAAGAGACGAAGGGATCCAAAAGGACATGTAAGATCATAGACTGAAAGTAGCCCCATCGAGCACCAAAGGCTTGTCCAGAAGGGCAGAGCCACAGGGTAAAGCTACATCTCTCTGGAGTTGCTGGCATTTAACTAGATGCAAAATGTCAGCGCAGGAAATGGCTTGCCCAATGCAAATACTAACAAGGGAGGCATGTGTTCCTGTGTAAATGGAGCTTTAGCCAATCCGGGCCTTCAGGATCCAGCTCCCATCGCAGCATCCACGGGAAGCACCAGGGGAATGTTCCGTTTGCTTATTTTCCCTCTCTTTGCTAAGAAGAAAAAGAGCCTTTGTGGCCTAGTGGCTACAAGTTGGGCTGCTAATTGCTATATCAGCAGTTTGAAACTACCAGCTGCTTTGTGGGAGAAAGATAAGGCATTCTGCTCCCATAAAGAGTTCGAGTCTCAGACACTCACAGGGGCAGTTCTACGCTGCCCTATAAGTTGGCTGTGAGTCAGCATGGATTCGATGGCAGTGAGTTTTCTAAGAGTAAGAAGTATCTAGGGGTGTAAACAGTTAATGAGCTCTGCTATTAAGGGAAAAGTTGTCTTCCCAACCCACTTAGAGGAGCAGTGAAAGAGAAGCCTGGCAATCTTCTTCAGAATCCTCGGCCATTGAAAAGTTTATAGAATGTATTGACCTAGGTTGTTAAATAGATACAGGTATATGGTGGAGCATACAGGGACCAATGTCATAAAACGGGGTGGGGGTGGAAAAAATCTCTGAGACAGATGCAAAAACTGTGAGGGAATGAGTTGTTGAGGCTGGGGGATCAGGACCATCGTCTCTGGGATTTTCAAAGTTCCTGAGCAATCAGGAAAGGGGCAACAGTTGGTCTCTCCCCATCCAGAGGACAGCAGAAGAGGAGAACTGATTGGGCACAATGAATCAATGACTAGTGACTCAAGCAATGATCACCCTCCAACACTGGAGACCAGAAGAACTAGATGGTGCCTAGCTCTCACTATCGACTGCTATGAAAGAGATCACATTAGAAGGGCTTGATTAGAGTAGAAGGGAAATGTGGGGCTAAACTCAAAATCATGATTGTCGCGCGCCAGGTCTCGCCAGCAAGAAAAGACGCACCACAACAGGATTCTTCCACAAGCATTTAATTTTTCATAATGCGGTAAAAGACCCCGAAACCCCAAACTACTGCTGCTTATATATGCTCTATGGGGACGTGCTGTGCCCTTATTGGTGCATTTGCCAAAACCTCATGCATTGATTGGTGAGTTCGCCAGAACCTTCGTTTGCATACTCCAGGGTGGAGTTATGACTACGTCATCTCAGCATCACGCATGCGCTAAGTGGTTGTTTATCACTTAGTTGGACCACCGCCCTGACTGCCCGGCGCCATCTAGTAATGGCGGCGAGAGCTGCGGCTACCCACATCACGAGAGCTGTGGCTTCCCACATCTCGCGAGAGCTATGGCTTCCCACATCTCCTCCTTTCTTTTTTATTTTAAGCCTAATCCATCGATCAATTCCAGAGCCTCCAGCAGCTCCAAAAGATCAAGATGGATATAAAGTCCATCGATCCATCCCGGAGCCTCCAGCAGCCCCAGGAGATCAAGATTGATATAAAAACCCAAATCTGGTCACCCTAATGTGTGCAATGAGCAAAGCTCCACATGGTGCAAGGGCTGACCAAGATCCAATTTCTGTCACTCTTCCCAGTGCAATGGGACAATTCCCTTGGGGTGCAGGAGCTGACAACTTATGGGGGTTAATTTTCTCTTAACAAAGAAAGCCAAAGATCATGGGAACCACCACGCTCAATCGCTAAGAGCGCCTGCGTGATGATGACTTTGTCACGTTTTTGCTGGGCTTTAAGCTTGCAGAGCAACCATAGCAACAACACTCCTCCACAGCACATTATTGCAGCAAATGTAAACACCCCCACCCACTCTTTAAAGTAGGAAAAGGCAGTAGAAAGCCAAGAAGTAAAATCTCCAACAGTTATGGGTTTCATTCTTGTGCCATTAAGAGTCGTAATCTGCATCCGGAGTTGTTCTTGAAGTTCTTCCAGCTCAGCTGTCCATTGTCCTGTAAGATACTGGGATATATTCTTGCTGCTAAAAGAAGACTCATTCAAGAATTTTAAAGGTGTTATGCACAAATTAGGTGTTGAAGAAACACAACTTAATTGCACCATGCTCGTAAGAGTATCCACTTGGTGTTGTAATAAATCAACTCTCTGGTTCACTAACAGTAAACCAGACATTAATCGAGCATCCAACATATGGACTGTAGATAAAGCTTCTGATGTAGATTGTGTAATATTGCTAATGACATTTGCTGTCATTACTTGATTAGACATAGCCAATCCTGCTGTAACCGCTGCTGCAGCTGAGATAGTAATAGCTGTAATAATTGCTGCGGTAATGCCAAAATCTCTTTTATATCTATAAAGTGTAGCAATAGGAAAAGTATTGGGATCTGCTTCAACCGGTACAGGTATCATAGTGGGAATCTTTACTATCAAGGCAAATGCCTCAGAGCCATTCCAACATTCAGCAAGCCAACACTGACTGCTAAAGCTATTACATGAAGCTTCCCAAAATGTATCATTTGCATGACTAAAGTTGAATGTTAACAGAAAGAAAAATGGGGGCTGGACACAAACAGGTGATGGCTGAAATTGCACTCTTGATATATTAACCATAGTATTTACTTTCAGCCTCTTTGTAGTGGTATTGTATACACCAGTGACATTGTATAAAGTATCATTAATTCCAAACATTTTTGCAAAAGGAGTTACTATCGTAGATGCTCCACGTTGATTATATACCATCCATTCATACCATGGCCAGGTATTATCAGGACCAGTGGTATTAGTATTACTATTCCATTTTGCTTTACCTAAAGTCGGAGTCATATCAAAACCTGGTATAATAGGGTTGCTCCGATAATTTGGAGACTGACATTGAGTAAAAGTAGGCGGAAAACTTTTTTCAGGTGAGCAACTAGGTAATATGACACGTCTGGTCACATTAGGTGGCACTACTGATCCATTAATGGGCCCAGAGGGCCTGGATCCTTCACGAATCACCATAAGTGTTGTTGTATTTACACGTTTTCCTTTCTCAGAGGTGCCACTTCCACCTGTAGCACCTTGTGCAACTTTCATAAGGGTGGATATAATATTATTAAATGTAGAGTCTCCAGAAGGATCCACCCAATTGACTAAAGATCCATTTCTTACAGATATACAAGGTGCACTAGTATTGATGGTGGTAAAACACAAACTATATGCCAATGTAAAATTGCTTGCATTATATACTTTAGGAGGCTCCCCTCTAGGCGTAATACATGGTATTCCCAAATCACATTGCGTTGATAAGAATAAGGGTAATATTGACGCATTCGAGTGTATGGGAATAGGTACAGGCCAAGTTTTAGCTATGGCCCATAAAAAAACTCCTTTAACTATTGGGGTCCATATTACCATCAGTATCAGCAACATTATTAGGTTGATCATCGTCTTCTTCATTCTTCCTGCTCGCACGATCTTCATCCTCCTTAATTAATCTCACCAGTCTCTCTGGCACCCAGATGGGGTTTTCTTCTTTCTGTGGAAAAACACAAATTGCTCCCCTGGACCTGATTAATATGGGGTCCGGGCCATACCATTTGTTGTCTAGGACATTTTTCCATCGGGCCATTTCCTTTGGTGGCTTTGGCCATTGTCCATGTCTGTCTGCAGCTGATTGGCCTTTCTCATCCAGATTTAAAAAAATTTCAGTTTCTCCCTATTGAGTAAGATGCTGGCAGTTGGTTTTTCATATATGTCCCTGATTTCATTGAGAATTTCCCTTCGATTCCTATTTTTTAGTATTTGTATCTAGAATGGCTGTTAGATATTATCAAATACCTTTTCTGAATCAATTGAAATGCTCATGTGGTTGTTTTTCTTTTTTATATGGTAGATCACATTCATTATTTTTCTCATTTCAAACCATCTTTGCATCCCTGGAACCAATCTCACCTGCTGTGGTTCTTTTGCTTAGCTTTTTGATAGATTGTTGGATTCTGTTGGCCAGGATTTTGAGATTTTGCCCCTATATTCATAAGGGATATTGGTTTACAGTTTTGTTTTGTTTGAAATATTTATTTCTGTTGACAAATAAATGAAATTTTGTCTTAAAGCATGGTGCAGCATGGGTAACAATGTTCACTCACGGTACTCACATGTGGGTGTATCTGCATGTGGGCGGACCCACCTAGAGACAGATAGAGGAGCGGTGTCTTGGTTCCTAAGAACATTGGTAACACAGAAAAATATGAGAAAAAAGACAAAAAGGATGGTAATAGAAATAAATTAATAAAAATTCTATTAAAGGCAACAAAAGAGAGACAATGGGAAGAAAACATAAAATTTAAATTTACAAGACATATTTTTGTTTTAAATTCTATACCATTGGCTAAATTAACTACACCATCAATAAAATTGCCTTATGCCCAAGGGGATGATTGATAATGTTCTCTAACAGAAAATAACAATTATATCTCTGAGGTGAACCAGAGCCAGATGACCCATAAATATGTGAATGGATTTTGCGCTTGCACTTAATTCTAGCCTCAATCTAAGTACAATTAGTTCTTATGAAATGGCCCTATTTGATGCTCGTCCTCATGAAGAAATCACTCAAGACATGAATGCTATAGGAAAGTGTAATGAAGAAACTAGATGGTGCCCACCTATCAGAAAAAAATAGCCTCTGGGGTCTTAAAAGCTGGTCTTAAACAGCCATCTAAGTGAGGGATCAACTAAGTCCATGTGGAAGAAGCACACCAGCCTGTAAGATCCTAGGATTTTAACTCATGAAATTCAAATCTGAAGGAGGGAATGATATCAGCTTCAATTATGAACACCTGGTTTTAAGGTTGTGGATAACATTTGCAAGCTCTGGGGAATCCTCTCTGACCAGAGCCATGGGATGTGAACAGCCCTGTTATCAGACAGATAGCATTGTAAAATTGGTTATTGCAGATGTATTTAAGTTAAAATTTATACATCTCCCTTTTGACTCATTTTAAATATATTCCAGTTCTTTTAACCTCTGCTTTCTTTTCTAGAGCTTTTTTTAATCTGTTTTCTTTGTTATTGTTGTTAGGCTTTTAAAAATACATTTTTCTGTATATGAAATCCAGGATAACTAAATCTATATAGACAATGGTTTGGGGGCTATGGCAGGGGAGGTTGGGGGAAATAACATGAATACAATAAAGAAAAAATGTTCTAAAATTGATTGTGGTGATAATGATTATTACAATTTATCTTAATATAATTGAGCTATTGTATGGCATGTGAGTCATATGCCAATAAAAGTGTTTTTGTAAATGAATTAAAACAATTTTTCCAAGCTGTTCTCAGCCTGCTAATTGTTTCTGTCTTGGAAATTTCAACGACAATATGTTCCAGTGTTTTCTTTTGGGATCTGTGGTGTTTTGGGTTCTCTCTGCTTCCTGGAGAATTATTTTCTCCTCCTCTGTTCTGTTAAGGAAGTATTATTCCGGAATTTCTTATATGGATAGAATCCCACTTCATTCTTATGTTTTCTTCAGATTCTTTTGTTCTTTTAGCTGATTGTATCACTCATAAATTGGAGTTAAGAGATATGCCTTCAAACTCACCAATTCAGCTTTCCATTTCTTCAATTCTCTTACTCTGTTCTTCTAAATTGTTGCCTAATTCTCTTATCTTAATATTTTCTGCATTTCTTTTTAGAGGTTTTTGTTGAAGATATCTAGCTTTTCTATTCTGACCATTGTTCTCGCAGACTCTTTGTTGAAAGTACATGACAACATTTTTCTGAATTCAATTTATGATAGTTTCAGAGCCTGTTCTTTTTAAGAAAATTCCTTGAGATCTGAGTGTTGTTCATTTGTTAATCCTTCTTCTGATGAATCAGGAGTGACTGCTGCCACTGCAGCATCGTGGCCGGGTATTACGGTTGGGAGGGCTGCTAGATTTTGTGGGAGTCGATGACTTTGTTGAGTAGTGCCAGAAATGAATAATAGAAGAGGGACGGGGGAGGGAAAAAAGGCTTTGGGCAGTAAAAGGCTGTACTAAGAAAAGTTGGGAGGGGGAGGAACACTGTACTTGAGTGTATTCTTCCCTAAGGCCTAGAGCTTCTTAACATAGTCCGTCAAAGCACAGGCAATCTTCAGGAAAACCATCATGGTGCCAAGTTTGTCCTTGGGATAGCCTAGGCTGGTCCTTTGGGACCTATGCTCCGGGAACTGTGCAGGCCAGCTTGCTTGGAGAGCTGGAAGCCACATGGGACCTGCGTGCTTATTACACGTGAAGCTTTGGACCCTGCTCACAATGATAGTCTTTGAGGAGTGGAGCTGGGTTGCTGTAGCCAGCAGTGCAGAATGGAGCTACAGATGGGTAGCAGGAGACCACTGGGCGCCTCTTCAGTGGACCTGCTCTTTCCTTCCCTTCTCTGCTTGCTCCCACAGTCTCTGATATATGGAAGCCTCCTTTTACTTCACTTTCAAGCCATTGTCTGAGATCACAGGCCACCTGTCTTTTCTTAGGGCCTAGTCTATCCTGGTTGTTACATAAGGATCTACCTGTGTGTATGTGTTCAGTTGGACATGTTCTAGTCCCCTTTCTTTAATGTTTTTAAAAGTTTCTATAGAACTGGTGTCAGCACTTCTGAATTTTTTATGAAATATCCCAGTGAAGCCATCTTGCCATTGACTTTTCTTTTTATATATATTTTTGGTCTTTTTTGAAGGGGTGGAGCAGGGGGTTAATCACATTCTGAATTGCTTATTTCATAATTACTCTGCTTAAACCTATTTCTATTCATATTAGTTTAGGTATGTCGTATATTTTCAGGAATTTGTCCCATTCATCTGCACTTTCAAATCTGTTGCAGTTCTTTTTCATAGTGTTATGATTCTTTATTCAATGAATATGTTGTGTTGTCTCCAGATACATTTCTTTTGATTATTTGCCCTCCACCCCCCCCCCCCCCCAGTATATCCAGTAGTTTGTTTCAGTGATTCTTTTCAAAGAACCAACTTCTGGTTTGATTGATTTTTTTCTGTTGTTTAACTGTATTCTATTTCATTTCTTTCTCACTGGTATTTATTATTCATTTCAGCTAGTATCTTTGGCCTCTTGCTCTTCCTTTCCTTTTTGTTCAAGTTTTCATTTAAACAATTGATTTTCATCCATCTTTTTAAATATGGGCATGTATTGCTATGAATTTCCCTCTGAGAATGGTTTGCGCTGTGTCATAAAGGATTTGGTATGTTGTGCTTTCCTTTATATTTGATACCAAGTATATTTTTATTTCACTTTTAATTTCTTACATAGAGAAATTGTTTTCTAGTCGTACAATATTTAATTTTGGTATAATAATAATTATTCATTTTTATTCTTCCTGTGATTGATTTCTTACTTCATACCATTATGGTCAGAAAGTATGCTTTGTATGATTTTAATGTTTTAAAACTTGAGATTTGTGGCATAATCTGTAGTTGGTTCTGGAAAAATTATCCTGTGAAAATGTCTGCTGATGATGGATGGAGTGTTCTAAGTTAAATTGGCTTATGATTTTCTTTATGTTCTTAATGTCCTTATTGATTCACTTTTTAAATGTTCTGTCGAGAACTGAAATTGAAGGTTTCAAAACTACAAATATTAATAGCGGCACTGTAATTTTTTTCTTTGATATTAGTGTTTGTGTCATGTTTTTGGACAGGTTAGGTGAATATATGCTAATAATTGTATCTTCTTGAAGTATTAGCCCTTTTATTATGTAATAGCCTTTATCAGTATGACCACACTCCTTTTTTTGGGTGCTGGTTGCACGGAACATTTTTTCCATCCTTTATTTTCAGTCAGTTTGTGTCCTAATGTGAATGTGTGTTTTGTGTAGGTAACAAAAGATGAATCATGTTTTTTATCCAGTCTATCACTCTGCCTTTTGTGTAAATATTTTGGCTATTTACATTTTCTTCATTCTTTTAGCTAATTGGGTTTTGAGTTTCTTTTATCTGGTTTCTCTTTTTATCAATTTTCCTGTTATTTTTTGTATTTAGCATCTTTTGTTATGAGCTTTAATTCCTCTTTACATATTCTCTTAGTGGTTACTACAAATATTATACTATACAACATGCAATTACAGTAACATTTAGCATGCAATCAACAATGAATGTGAAATATTAAGTATTCCTGGTTTACTGTTCCCTCTCCTTTTTCTGTTGGTGAACCTCCAGTGACAGTAATGTACACCCTACATCCAGTAGTCGTAATATGTACTTATTTTCTGAGATCTCTGTCTGACTCCTTCCTCCCCCTTTGTGTACATTTGAGTGTTTGATTAATGTTCTTTCCTTTCCATTTAGAAAACTTCCTTAAGTACATGTAGGGCTGGTCTGGTATTGCCAAATTCCCAAGGCTTCTGGTTATTTGGGACTCTTCTTCCCTGTTTCAAAGAAATGCCTTGACTTAGTGCTTTTCTGTTGTTTCCTTTTTAATTAAAGTAGGGCGATGCCATCTATCGGTTGGCGTGTGTCACATATTGGTATAAGGAGCCCTGGTGGTGCAGATTGGTGTGATACTGCTAACCACAAGTCAGCAATTCACATCCATCTTTCTCTGTAGGGGAAAGATCAAGCTATTGCTCCCATAAACATGTACGCTCTCAGAACTCTAGGGTAAAAAAAGAAACCAAGAAACCATGGGGAGCAGTTTTACTCTTCCCATAGGGACACGAACAGTCAGAATCAACTTGAAGGCAGTGGGTTTTTACCTGTTGTTATGGAATTAAAGAATTTCCGATTTATTACCAAAGGTTTATAATTCATTACTGTGCTTAGATTTCTGGTGTTCAAATTGTGCCAGACAGGTCAACCTATCTGCTAAGTTTTTGCACTGCACCATCATTGTTTTGGTTGTTTTATTACGTGGTTCCTGAGATACTCCAGATTTACCTTGTACATTGCTGCCATTTACCCCAGAATCAGCCATTTCTCCAATGACTGCCGGTTCATTTGACAAGAGAATGATTCTTGAGGTCGATTAGGTTACCAGATGGGCTCATTGCTACAGGGATATCCTTGCTTGTTGGCTGAACTCAGTGTCTTACACTCATTCTACAGAAGGAGAAATAGCATGACCTTTCCCCCTGCGTAGCGCCCATTCTTTTCCAAATTTTAGCGTAAAGTTTCACTGTAATTTACAATGCATATTGCAAAGCACAACAACCATGCTTCTTCCCTTTGTCGCTGAATTTTCCTCCAATTTAGCTAACATTTTAACTTTCTTTCTCTTTCTCTCAGCTGGTAATCTTTGTTTTCTCGATGAGGCTGCCCTTGGCAAATATAAGATTTTAGTCAGATCGCTTTCAGTGGCAGTTTTTACTGCTATTGTGGACACTACAATGGATTTATCAAATGTTCTTTCTCTTTAAGCATCATTTCAGCTTTTTCTTTTTTTTCCCCAACTGTCCATCTTGATTTTCCTGGTGAGGCTGCCTTTGATAAAAGGAAATATAAGATGGTAACCCGCTATCTTTGGTTTGATACTTTTTTCTGCTGTGTATTTTGCTGGACACCATAATGGCTTTCTGTGGCCTCTGTAAGAAACCCAGAGTCCTTTGTTCTTAATGCTGTGATAGACCTGAGTGGACTTGCTACTTCACAAGACTTTCCCCAGATTCTTCCTTATCACCTTCAACATCCACAGCCACCCACTTAAGCAAGTGATAACTTAAAAACAGTAGTCTGACTTCCATCCTTCCAGAGAGCCACCAAGTAGACGTGCTAAGGCCCTGCTGCTCCAGCTCAGGCTCCACACATCTCTACCAGTTGTAATGGACTATGCTCCTAGGTTTTGTGTTACTAAATCTCAAGACAGAGAGACTTCGACTCGTTGTATATCAGGCATCAGCTTTCTCACACTGCTGAGTGGTAGGGATGTGTCTAAAGGAGTCCTAGTGGTACTTAGTGGCTATGTTTGGGTGCTGTTAAAATCTAGGTCAGTCGTTCAAACCCATCAGCCAGTCTGTGGGAGCGAGATGAAGCCGTCTGTTCCTGTAAAGATTTTCCACCTCAAAAACCGAAAGAAGTAGTTCTCTGCCCTATATGGTCGTTGTGAGTCAGAATCAACTTGTTATCAGCAGTGGACATTTTCAGAATACCTATTTGGAATATAAGAAGAACCACACAAGAAGCAGGCCACCAGATAAATATGACTGTGGATGTTGCTTCCAAGATCCGTGCTGCCCAGTGGAAAGGGAAATGAGCTGCAAGTGCACACAGTTGATGCATCCCACTGCCGACTGCGAGGCTGGCAGTTTGAGTCCACCCACATTGAAAGGGATATTGAAAGAAAGACCTGGTGATCTACTTCTGAAAAATCACCATCGAAAACCCTGTGAAGCACAGTTCTACTCTGACACCCATGGGGTTGGCAGTACTACTCAACCGGGTGCCTAGCAAGACACCATTCTTTGTGGGATTTTTCCTATTTTAATTACCATCCATTGCTTTTTATTTTTTTAATCATTTTACTGAGGGCTCGTACAACATTTATCACAATCCATACGTACATCCATTGTGTCAAGCACATTTGTACATTTCTTGCCATCATCATTCTCAAAATATTTCTTTCTGCTTGAGCCCTTGGTATCAGCTCCTCATTTTTCCCCTCCCTCCTAACCCTTCTCCCTCATGAATCCTTGATAAATTTATAAATTATTATTATTTTGCCATGTCTTACACTGTCCAGCATCTTCCTTCACCCACATTTCTGTTGTCTGTCCCCCAGGGGGTGGTTATATGTAGATCCTTGTGATCAGTTCCTGCTTTCTACCCCTCCGTCCCTCCACCCTTCCTGTTTCGCCGCTCTCACCACTGGTCCTGAGAGGGTCATCTGTCCTGGAGTGCCTCTGTTTCCAGTTCCTGTGTGTACCAGTATACATCCTTTGGTCTAGCTGGATTTGTAAGGTAGAATTGGGATGATGATAGTGGGGAGGAGGAAGCATTGAAACTAGAGTAAAGTTGTATGTTTCATCATTGCTACACAGCACCTTGACTTGCTCATCTCCTCCCTGCAACCCTTCTGTGAGGGGATCTCCACTTGCCTACAGATGGGCTTTGGATCCCCACTCTGCACTGCCCCTCAATCACAGTGATAATAATATTTTTGTTCTTTGATGCCTGATACCTGAACCCATCAACATCTCATGATCACACAGGGTAGTGTGCTTCTTCCATGTGGGATTTATTGCTTCTCAGCTAAATGGCCTCTTTATTTTTAAGCCATTAAGACCCTAGGTGCTATATCTTTTGATAGCCAGGCACTACCAGCTTTCTTCACCACATTTGCTTACGCACCTGTGTTGTCTTCAGCGATCGTGTTGGGAAGGTGAGCCTTATGGAATGCCAGTTTAATAGAACAAGTGTTCTTGCATTGAGGGAGTACTTGAGTAGAGGCCCAATGTCCATCAGCTACGTTAATACTATAAATATATGCACATAGATCGATTATTTCCCCATTGTCATATATAAATATGTTTGCATATGTACATGCCTGTATTTAGACCTCTATAAATATCCTTTGCCTTCTAGTTCTTTCCTCTATTTCCTTTTACTTTTATCTTGTCCCTCTATCATGCTCAGCCTTCATTTGGGTTTCAGTAATTCCTCTCAGTTACATTACCCTTGAACAAGCCCTACCAGGCCTTTTACACCCTCCTCATCACTGATTTTGGATCACTTGTTATTCCATTGTCCCTGGGATTTATTAACACCACTTCCTTTCCCCCACCTCTCCCTCTACTATGTCCCCTGGAACCTTCGGTCCTGTTGTTTTCTCCTCCAGATTGTTTATCCAGACTCTTTTATCTAGACAGACCTGCAGAGATAATACTATGCACAAACCAAGACAGAGCAAAACAAAGCAACAAAAAAGAAAATAGCTCAAGGTCTATTGACATTTAGGAGTGTTTTCTGGTGGAGTCTGATGGAGTGCCACACCATGGCCCCAAAGTCTATTTTTGGTATTCCCTCGAGACGTCCTTGCTCTGCTCCCCTTGCTGTTCTGTTGCACGCCTTTAGTGTTTTGCCTCGGTGTGGTGGGGTCTGATCAGGCATAATTCCCTCACTGTGTATCCAGTGTTGTCCCCTATAGGGCTATGGGCCAGTGAGGGATGTCATGTCTCATAGTGGGGTTGACCATATGGCCCTCTCTAGCTATTGGCTGCTCTGAGCAGGGATATCATCTTCAAGTCTTGGTGGGCCAGGATGTGCTCCACTCTCTCTTCCTCCCCCCTCATTTGCTCCTGTGTGCTCTGATCAGACATGTCCCTCTCCCTGAGCTGTAGCTTCAGTGCTGCCCCTAAGGTAAATTCTTCAGGGGGCAGGGGTGGTTGTCCACATAGTTGGGATTGGGGCCTGTCTCTCAGACCCCTCTACTGGTTCCCTGCTTCATGCCAGTATGTTGCATTCACATCTTAGAGCACCGCTTTGTAGTCTGGTCCCTCTTTCCCTGAGAAGATATGAATAATACACTCCCCTTGGGGGAGTTAGTGCCCTGTTCCCCAACTACTCATTTGTTTTTTCTCTCTTTCCCCTTCCTTTTTAGTTGTCTACCATATGTATTCCTGGATTTGGTCTGGTCCCTGCCATACTCCCTGAACCTGAACCCAGGAATGTTTATATACAATAGTTTTTTCCCTAAGCCCGTTTTGCACTTTTTTTTTTTTAAGCTTTCCTCATCAGACTCATATAGTACTTCTCATTTTCTGCTTGGCTTACTTCGCTTAGTATAATTTCCTCCAATTCTTTCCAATGTGCTTCATGCATTCATCACTACTTTTTTTCTTATTTTTTTAATCATTTTATTGGGGGCTCATAGAATTCTTATCACAATATGTTCTTGATCCATTGTGTCAAGAACATATGTACATTTGTTGCCATCATCATCCTCAAAACATTTGCCTTCTATTTGAGCCCTTAATATCTGCTGCTTATTTTCCCCCTCCCTCCCCACTGTCCCCTACCTCATGAACCCTTCATCATTAATAAATTATGATTATTTTGTCATATACTACACTGTCCGATGTCTCCCACCGCCTTCTTCTCAACTGTCCCTCCCCCAGGGAGGAGACTATATGTAGATTCTTGTAATCAGTTCCCCCTATCCACCCCACATTCTCTCCACCCTCCAGGCATCGCCACTCTCACCACTGGTCCTGAATGAGTCATCTGTCCTGGATTCCCTGTGTTTCCAGTTGCTATCTGTACCAATGTACATCCTCTGGTCTAGCCAGATTTGTAAGGTAGAATTGGGATCATGATAGTGGAGGAGAGGAAGTATTTAAGAACTAGAGGAAAGTTATATGTTTCATCGCTGCTACCCTGCACTCTGACTGGTTCATCTCTTCCCCACAACCCTTCACTAAGGGGTGTCCGATTGGCTACCAATGGGCTTTGAGTCTCCACTCTGCACTCACCCACATTTTCAATGATATGATCTTTTGTTCCTTGATGCTTGAAACCTGATCCCTTCGACAGCTCGTGGTCACACAGGCTGGTGTGTTTCTTCCATGTGGGCTTTATTGCTTTTGAGCTAGATGGCCACTTGTTTATCTAAGAACCTTTAAGAACACAGACGCTATATCTTTTGATAGCTGGGCACCATCACTTTTCTTCACTACATTTGCTTACACACACGTTTGTCTTCATTGATCGTATCAGGGAGGTGGGCACCCATTGATATGATTTTTAGTTCTTTCATGTCTGATAACCAGTCCCTTCTGCACCTTGTGGTCAGACAGGCTGTGTGCTTCTTCCATGTTGGCTTTGATGCATCTCAGCTAGATGGCCGCTTGTTTATCTTCAACGCTTTAAGATCCCAGACGCTTTGATAGCCACGTACCATCAGCCTTCTTCACCACATTTGCTTATGCACACATTTTTCTTCAGCAATCATGTTGGGAATGTATGCATCCTGGAATGCCAATTTAATAGAACAAAGTGTTCTTGCATTGAGTAAGTGGAAGCCTAATTGTTTTATTAGGAGTTCACACAACTCTTATCACAATTCATACATACATCAGTTGTGTAGAGCACATTTGTACATTCATTGCCCTCATCATTCTCAAAACATTTCCTCTCCACTTAAGCCCTTGGCATCAGGTCCTCATTTTGTCCCCTCCATCCCTGCTTCCCCCTCCCTCATGAACCCTGGATAATTTATAAATTATTATTTTGTCATATCTTGCCTTGTCCGACATCTCCCTTCACCCACTTTTCTGTTGTCCACCCCCTAGTAACAAAGTCAAATGCAGATCCTTGAAATCGATTCCTCCTTTCCAACCTACTCTCCCTCTACGCTTCTAGTAGTGCCACTCTCACCACTGGACCTGAAGAGATCATCCACCCTGGATTCCCTATGTTTCTGGTTCCTTTCTGCACCAGTGTACATCCTCTGGTCTAGCCAGACTTGCAAGGTAGAAATCAGATCATGATAGTGCAGGAGGATGAAGCATTTAGGAACTAGAGGAAAGTTGTATTTTTCATTGTTGCTACATCACACCTTGACTGGCTCGCCTCCTCCCCTACACCCCTCTGCAAGGGGATTCCGGTGACTGACAAATGGGCTTTGGATCTCCAATCTGCACCCCGCCCCCCTACCTCATTCACTATGGTAAGATTTTTTGTTCTGATGATGCCTGATACCTGATCCCTTCAACACCTTGTGATCGCACGGGATGGTGTGGTTCTTCCATGTGGGCTTTGTTGCTTCTGAGCTAAGTGGCTGCTTGTTTGCCTTTAAGACACCAGACGCTATACCTTTTGATATCCGGGCACCATCAGCTTTCTTTGCCACATTTGCTTATGCACCCATTTGTCTTCAGCGATCATATCATGGAGGCAAGCACAAAATGTTATGATTTTTTGTTCTTTGATGCCTGATAACTGATCCCTTTGGCACCTTGTGATCACACAAGCTGGTGTGCGTCTTCCATGTGGGCTTTGTTGCTTCAGAGCTAGATGACCACTTGTTTATCTTCAATCCTTTAAGACCCCAGACGTTATATCTTTTGATAGCCGGGCACCATCAGCTTTATTCACCACATTTGCTTATGCACCCGCTTTGTCTTCAGCAGTTGCGTTGAAAAGGTCAGCATCACAGAATGTCAATTTAATAGAAGAAAGTATTCTTGCATTAAGGGAGTACTTGAGTGGAGGCCCAATGTCCTTCTGCTACCTTAATACTAAACGTATAAATATATGCACATAGATCTATTTACCCATCCTCATATATAAATATATTTGCATATATACATGTCTTTATCTAAACCTCTATAAATGCCCTTTGTCTCCTAGCTCTTTCCTCTATTTCCCTTGACTTTCCTTCTGTCCCACTATCATGCTCAGTCCCGACCAGGGTTTCAGCAAATCCTCTTTGTTACATTACCCTTGATCATGCCCTACCAGGCCTCCCAGCCCCTCCTCACCACTGATTTAGATCACTTGTTCCCTTGTCCCTGGGTTTGTTAACACCACTACCTTTTCCCCCACCTCTCCTATGTCCCTCCTGAACTGTCGGTCCTGTTGTTTTATCCTCCAGATTGTTCATCCAGCCTATCTTATTTAGAAAGACCAGCGGAGATAATAACATGCACAAAAACAAGACATAAAAATACCAAGGAACAATATACAACCAACCAACAACAATAAATCAATGACAAAAAAAAAACACAAGAAAGAAAAGTTTGTAGTTAGTTCAAGGATTGTGTGTTGGCCTTTAGGAGTGTTTTCCAGTTCAATCAATTGGGGTACCACACCCTAGCCCCAAAGTCCACCTTCATCATTCCCTGAGGACCTCGCCGCTCCATTCCCTTGCTATTCTGTTGCACCCCCTTAGTGTTTTGCCTCGGTGTGGCGGGATCAGATCAGGCGTAGTTCCCACACTGTGTCTCCAGTGTTGTCCCCGGTAGAGCTATGGGTCAGTGAGGGGCGTCATGTCTCATAGTGGGGCTGGCCATGTGGTCCTCTCTGTGGACTGGCTGCTCTAATCAGGATAATCGTCCTCAAGACCTGGTGGGCCAGGATGTGCTCCACTTTCTCCTCCTCCTCCTTCATCATCACCCATGTGCTCCCATCAGATATGTCCCTCTCCTGGAGCTGCAGATTCAATGCCGTCTTTTGAAATAAGTTCTTCTGGTGGGAGGGCCAGGCGTCCTCTTAATATTTGTCATCACTGCTTTTTAGTGATGTGTAGTACTCCATTGTATGTATATACCACTGTTTTTTAATCCAATCATTTGTTGGTGGAAATTTGGGTTGTTTCCAACTCCTTGCATTCGGATTTGTACCCTTGTGGAACTGCTGTTCAGGTCCTTTGCCCACCTCCTCGGTGGGCAATTAGTTTTTTTTTCTCTTTGGAAACTAGCAGAGTATTGTAGATTTTAGTAATAAGGCCTTTGTCTGATGTGTCAGGCTAAAGATGTTTTCCCAGTCCGTGGGCTCTCTTATTACTCTCTTGGTGAATTATTTTGATGTACACAGATGTTTTATCTTCAGTGTATCCCACATGTCAATTTGTGACTCATGTGCATTTGTGTCCTTCCCTGTTTCTGCTATCCCATGTATTCCCAGTGCCAAAATTCTCAGATTGGTCCCAGTTCCCTTATTGATGGACCTAATAGTTTGGAGTTTTACCTCAAGGTCTGTGATTTACCTTGAGTTTATTCTTGTGCATGGAGTCAGATAAGGGTCATGCTTCATTTTTCTGCAGGTAGATATCCATTTTTTCCAACACCGCTTGTTAAAGAGGGTGGTACCTGCTTTTGATATTTTGGGGGCTTTATCAAAAGTGAGTTGTCTGTATCCTGATGATTTTATTTCTGGGTTTTCAGTTCTTTTCCAGTAGTCTAAGTATCTGTCATTATACCAATACCTCCCAGTTTTGACCATGATGGCATTATAATATGTGCTAAAGTCAGGTAAAGCAAGCCCTCCCACTGTGTCCTTCTTAGGGAGTCTCTGCTAATTCTGGGCTTCTTCCCTCTCCATATGAATTTGGTAATCAGTTTTTCCATTTCTTTCAAGAAAGATGAGGGTAATTCTCTCAGGATTGCATTAAAGTTATATAGTGCCTAGGAGAGAACTGACATCTTTACTATATTGAGTCTTCTGATCGACAAAAATGGGATATTCTCCCATTTGCTGAATCACTCTTGGTTTCTTGTAATAGTGTTCCATAGTTTTCCTCATATAAATCTTTTGTTCTTTTAGTCTGCTATTTCCCTAGATATTTTAATTTGTGCTTGGCTATTGTGATGGGTACCACCTTTTTGACCTCCTCTTCTGTTATTTTAGCTGATATGTATAGCAGTCCAGTGGACTTCTGTTTGTTGATCTTGTATCCTGCCACTCTGCCCCTTTTGGATCTTTTGGGATTTTCCATTTATAAAATCATGTCATCTACATATAACGATAGTTTTACCTCTTCCTTCCCCAGACGAATACCTTTGATGTCTCTCCTTTGCCTTATGCTGCGAGCTAAAACCTCCAGTACGATGTTAAATAAGAGTGGGGACAAGGGGCATCCTTGTCTGGACCCTTTTTCTGTGGAATTGTGTTCCTCTTTTCTGCATTGACTACCATGTTGGCTGTTGGTTCTTCATATATAGCTTGTATTGTCTTGAGGAATTGTCCTTCCATTCCTATCTCCTGACGTGTCTTAAAAAGGAATTGGTGTTGGATGTTGTCGAATGCTTTTTCCACATCTATCAATATTATCATGTGGTTCTTAGAGTTTTTCATGTCAATGTGGCACATGATACTAATGGTCTTTCGTATGTTGAACTATCCCTGGTATGAATCTTGCTTGGTCATGGTGAATTACCATATATACTCGTGTATAAGCTGAATTTTTCAGCACAAAAAATGTGCTGAAAAACTGGGGTTTAACTTATACGAGGTGTAATATCTCACAGGTGATTGTCGTTCCTCCGCTGTTCATTCAAAGCCCCACTGATACTGCAGGGCTTTGAATGTTTGTTACTCACATCTAACCAATCAGAGCCATCCTATGACGTGGAAGGCTCCAATTTGCAGAAGCACCCATAGTGATTCACTTACGCTGGCAGCTGAACTGGTCAGGATGTGTCCGTGGCTGCGCTCCGTCTCTCCCCTCTGGTCTCTGTGTTAATTCACATCCTGCATTTCCCACCCTAGGCTTATACTCAAGTCATCAGTTTTTCTAGTTTCCCAGGTAATAACTAGGTACCTAGGCTTATACTCAGGTCGGCTTATATTCAAGTATATATGGTATTCGTTTTATATACATTTGTATTCTATTGGCAAGTATTTTGTTAACAATTTTTGCATCTGTGTTCATTAAGAATATTGGTCTGTAGTTCTCAATTCTTGTAGGATTCCTGCCCTGTTTGGGTATCATATTTATACTTGCTTCAAGAGGTTGCCGTCTTTTCTAGGTTCTGGAAGATTTTGTGTAGGATTGGTGTCATTTCTTCCCTAAATGCTTGGTAGAATTGTCCTGTGAAGCCATCTGGTCCAGGGAATTTGGGGTTGGTAATCCCTTGATATCCTTGTCTATTTCTTCTATTGCTATGGGTCTATTGACATTCTTGATGTTCCTCTGGGACATTCGAGGGAGGGATTGTTTTTCAAAATTTGACCATGTCTTCCAAGTTGTTGAATTCATTGGAGTACAGTCCTTCGTAATACTCTTTAATTATCATTTTGAATTCATTAGAGTCTGTTGTAATGTCCCCTCTTTCATCCCTCATTCTTGCTATTGAAATTTGTTCCCGTCTTTCTTTGGTTAGGTTTACCCACGATATGTTGATTCTGTTTATCTTTTCAAAGAACCAACTTTTAGCAGCATTAATTTTTTCCATAGTTTTCTTATTTTCCCTCTCCTAAATCTCAGCCCTGATTTTTATTATTTCTTTTCTTTTGCTATTAGCACGATTGTGCTGTTGACTCAGCCCTAGTTGCTGTAAATTTTGTGCCAGCATATCAATCATATGGCTTTCTTCCTTTCTCAGGTGTGCATGTATTGCTATGAAACTTCCTCTGATAACTGCCTTTGCTGTGTCCCATAAGTTTTGGTACGTCTTATTCTCATTCTCATTGGTTTCTAGAAATTTCCTAATTTCATCTATGATCTGAGCCAGTACACACTCCTTTTTCAGTAGAGAGTTATTCATCCTCCAATTGTTTGCCTTGTTTTATTCATCTTCATTTTGCTGATTTCCAGCCTTATGGCACAGTGGTCAGTGAGAGAAGTCTATATGATATCAATGTGCTTAAATTTATGCAGATTTGACTTATGCCCCAGCATGTGGTCTATCTTCGAATATGTGCTATGTGGGCTTGAAAAGAATGTGAAATATTTTGTATTTTCATGAAAAGCTCTGTAAATATATATCAGGTCAAATTGACTAATTGTAGTGTTTAGATCTCTGGCCTCCTTGTTGAGTTTCTTTCCCTGTGATATTTCTTTCTCAGAGAGTGGTGTATTGAAGTCACCTACTATAATTGTTGAGGCTGTGACTTCCTTTTTCATATTTTGAAGCATTTGTTTGACGTATTCAGCAGGTCTGTCATTTGGGGAATATGTTTACAATACTTAGTGGTTCTTTGCCTACTGCTCCCTTGAGCATTATATAGTGTTCCTCATCTCTTTTTATGGTTTGCACTTTGAGGTCAGTTTTATCCAAGATTACGATTGCAACCCTTGTTTTTTTTTTAATTGCTGTTTCTTTGGTATGTTTTTCTCCAGCATTTGATTCTCAGCCTAGTTTTGTTTGTAGTCTTGACATGTGTCTCCTGTTGGCAGCAGATTGATTAGTTGTATTTCTAAACTAGTCTAAACTAGTCTGCTAGCCTCAGTCTTTTAATGCCTGAGTTTAGTTCATAGATATTCAGGGGTATTATTTCCTTCCGTGGACTCTGTGATGTCATCTTACACCTTTTGTGTTGGGTGTTTTCCCACCTCCCTTTCTTTTTAATGTAGTGTGTGTGTGTGTGTGTGTGTGTTTCATTCTTGACTTCTTTTCACCCTTAATCCAATGCTATCTTGGGGGCTGTTTTCTCTTTGTTTCCCTCTGGGTGAGGTTGTTCTCTGTGGCAGTCTCTTACTTATGCTAGGTGAGTGCTGTTCTTCTGCCTATACTGCATCGACAAGGATCCAGGCTGGGTTTCTTCTAATGTATTCTTTGAGTTTTTCCTTCTCTAACAAGACAATTACTTCTTCATCTATCTTGATCAGTAATTTGGCTGTGTAGAGTATTCTTGGGTTTGCATTATTTTCCTTCAATTTTTGCAATGTTACTCAACAACTCTCTCCTCTTCTTCATAGTGTTCTCTGATACCCTGTTTCCCCGAAAATAAGACAGTGTCTTATATTAATTTTTGCTCCCAAAGATGCACTAGGTCTTATTTTCAGGGGATATCTTATTTTTCCATGGAGAAGAATGTGGTACACGTTTATTGTTTATTGTTTTATTAAAAGAGACCTCGTACTACCTGTCTGCTCTGACTGCGCTGCAGCCAATAGTGAGCTGCGTGGTGGTGCCCACCACTATGATCCAGAGTCCAGAGTTACGGTAGCTTCGGGGGTGCTGATTTTTGGGGAGGTCTTATTTTTGGGAGATGCCTTATATTTCAGCCCGAGGCAAAACTGTAAGTAGGTCTTATTTTGGGGGGATGTCTGACTTTTGGGGAAACATGATAGGTCTGAGCATATTCTTATTTGGGAAACTATGTGATTGCTTGTTTTTCCCTAGCTCTTCTCATGATTTTCTCCTTTTCCTCAAAGTTGGATAGTAAGTATGATGTGCCTTGATTTCTTCTTGGGTTTCAATCTGACTGGTGTTCTTTCAGCTTCCTGAATGGTTGCCAGGCTTTCATTCATTAAGCTCGGGAAGTTTTCCTCCAAGAATTTCCTCTCTGTTGCAGTTGACTTCTTTGTGGTGTCTTCCTCTGGTAATCCAATAATTCTAATGTTGTTCCACTTCATAGCATCAGACCTAGCTTTTAGGTTCTCTTCATCTTCACTAATGATCTTATTAGATTTTTGTTCGCATTTAAAGTCTCCTTGGCTGTCCTCTAGGTCACTGGTGCAATTATCTGCCTCCTCCAGTCGATTCTCGTGGTCTGCGTGTCTGCTACTAGTTTTTGTTATCTCTTCCCTGATCTCTTGTATTTCCCTTTGGTGTATGGACTTAATCTCCTCTTTCATTTCATCTTTTTTCTGTATTGTTTTTCTCATATCCTGTATTACAGCAAGAAGTATTCTGAAAAATTCTTTATGTGGCAGATAAATATCTGCTTCTTCTATGCATGTCGTTCGGTTCAGGACATCTCTGCCATTGAAGTTTGTTTCTCATGTTTTTTTGTTGAGGTCATTGGGCCTGATTGCTGTTTGTTTTAGAGGAGCCAGGTGCCATTTTTCAGGGAGTCAAAGAGCACTGGCTCTCTCTGGGAGACTCGTAGGAAAGCTTCTTCGAACTGCTACAGCTAATTTCACTATGGAATTAGCCAACCACTTTATCCTCCTGTGGCTTCACTCTTTCCCTAGTCAACAAGTTGGATGGGCCTCTCCGGAGATGCTGGTTGGGTTGTTGTGGATCCACGAGGATGGTGCTTTACTGGGTGATCTCACAAGAATCCATGATGGTGTGGCCCATGACGGCTTGGGTTGCCACAGGTGGCATGCAAAGGTGCCCGCTGCAACAGGAGTGTCACAGAAATCTGGTTGGTTGCCTGCTTTGGTATAGAGCACCGTGAATGTTGGGCGGAATTTCCCTGATCAGGTAGATCACTGCATAGGTTAGGCAGAGGTTCCCACTGCTCCGTGGAAAGCTGGTGAGTGTTTGATAAGCTTTCTTAGTCTGTGAGGCACTACAGCAGGCGGGAGGAAGCTCCCTCAGTAACGTGGGACCACAGAGGATGGATAGGAGCTCCCCAAGGCACACAGGCAGGATTTCCCCCAAAGAAGGGGTGCCGAATTTCTCCAGCCATGTCTTAAGCACTACAGAGGACCGGCAGGTGGGCTTTTCCAGGGAAGAAGTTGGGCAGGATATCCCCTGTTGGAGTGTGGGTGGGCTTTCCCAGCTTCCGGTTATGCTGCAGAGGGAAGAGCTCGCCCAGCAGGGTTGAGTGCAGGCATTAATGCCCTAGGCTAAGGGTAGTGGTCAGGATGTTGGCAGTGCTGTGTGAGAGAAAGGGGAAGAGAAAAAGAGATGGAAAAAAACAGCCCACTGACACAGGGGGATAGGGGGGAATAGAGAGAAGAGAGGGAAACTGAAGCATCAATATAAATGAACCTGATCCTTGACCATGGGGCTGCAGGGGTTTAATCCCTGCCCTGAGATGGTGTCAAACTGTGGCTGTGTTGAGATAAAGCCCCTGTGTTGGCTACAAATGATCCTGGCTCCAGCCAAGACAGTGGCCGGGCCAAGGTAAGGTGACCAGATTTTAACATTGGTATAGCGGGACACCATTGATAAAACTCATATCCTGGTGAAATTGCCACATGGCAGCCAAAAACCGTACATACCCTCACTTGTTGTCCATTCTTTCCAAAAATTGGGACTTTTTAAAAACACCATAGACACGAGAAAAAATGTTTAAAAAGCGGTACGTCTGGTCACCTTAGGCTAAGGTCAAACCCTAGCTGGCCTCCATTGTGGTAAGCCAAAAGACCCAGCTCCTTAAAACCTATTGGATCTCTGCCTACTTATCTTTCTGATGCTCCTTCTGCGACCTGGCGGTGTGGAATTTCCCTCTTAGTGACTCTCCTGCACAGATTTCTGTGGAGTTCCTCTGCTATGTGTTACTCAGTCGCCATCTTCCTGGAAGTCTCTACCATCCATTTCTTAACAGATTTTTGTGAGAACTTTTTTTTCTCTCCCACTTAAAATTAATATACTTTTCCCCTCAAGAGACTGTAATTTACCTTTGTAAATTACAGGAAAAGGGCTTCAAAAATTCATGGAAAATTCCTTTACCTTTTAATCCTATTTCCATGAGTTATTTGTGGCTCACTCATACATGTTATTCCAGTTACTATGGCTCCATAAGAAATTATCGCCAACACTTAATGGCCTAAAATAGCAATTAAATATGCTCATAGATTTTATATTTTGTGGGAAGGAACTCAGACATAGCATAACAAACATGTTTCTTCTCTGCCCTATGATGCCGGGGCCTCAGCTACACACCTTACTGGCTAGACCAGAAATGTCTGAAAGCTCGCTTACCATGTGGCTGCCTGATGGGCCAGTTTGGGCTTCTTCACAGTTCAATATCTAGTGTCCCTCCAGAGTACGTTTCCTAAAGGAGAAACCAGGTAGAATCATACTCCTATAGTCCCTGGGAGCACTGCTGCCGTATTCATTAGGTCTGAAGAGTCCCAAGTCCCCCATCCCCAGGTGCACAAAAGGGAAAGTGACCACACACCTCACATTCCTTCACGAAGGGATCTAGGGTCCCTGAGTAAACCGCATGGAGTGCATAGCTGACCTCTGGCTACATCAAGGAGAAGAATCCTACGTAGCTCCATCAATCAAGGCTGATTGCCACAAAATAGAGATCAGGCATGCCTCCACCCTCCATCATTCTTTACCCTTTTCTGATAGTAACTGTTTCTTCCACAGCATTCTACTTTTGTGCTGTGTTCTATAATCCATTGCACTGGTCGCACAGAGCTCACAGGCAATACTCACAATTAAGGGAGCTTTTTAGAGAACTTAATGGGTTACTACAAGCCAAGATCAGAAAACACTAAGGATACACTCATTGGTCCACAGTATCATCTCGCCTCAATCAAGTCTTTCTCTAGTCCTTAGTCTCTGTGTTGCTCTTCAATTCTGTCTCGTGTCTCCTTGCCTCAGCCTCTGACTTTGTCTTGTTCTTTCAGTCTGTCCAGTAATTTCTGTTTCACAGCCTCTGGTTCCTCTTGTCTTTAGACAGAGATCTCATTTGTTCTCCACTGGTAGTTCTTTATCCCTTAAGTTCATGGGATTCCTCTGTTCCTGTTCTAAGATAACACATCCCTATGGCCAGGGAAGTGGCAACGAAAATGAACCAGTCCACTCTGTTTTGGGTTAGACATGCCCTATTTGCAAAGTCCCACCTAATCATCAATGGGAATCACAAAGACCTAGACAGAAGAGCCATGCCAAGAGACTTCACACCACGATAGTCCCACAGACAGGCGCTTCTTGCCTTCTTACCCTTAAATCTACAAGTGAGAGCTGTGTCTTGGGAGATTCGCCTCTAAACCCTGGCAACCAAGTGTGCTTTTTACAGTGCATTTCCTCAACTCCTGTGCAGACAGACCACTGCAGCCAGGTGCAGATTCAGGGCAGCCTCCCAGCATTGCCTGTCTGTCCTGCAGCCCCCTCTCTATGTGCCTCATTGGGCCTCAGCCATCCATGTGGCCCTTCTGCTCTGCTGGGTGGCATTTTGTTTTAAGATGATGGCAACGCCTTGACAGTCAAAGCTGCAGAACCCTCTGGAGAAAGGACACCAGTGAGTTGCTTTTCTTGCCCACACCCCATCACTGTGGTGGACTTGCACACATTCCTGTTGAGTCAGATGTTGGTGATCTGCATTTCTCCTCCACATTCACTTCACTTTAAAAAAAAATTTAGCCCCTGCTATGATTCTAGTGATAGAAGGCGATGTAGGATTTAAGAAAGCTGAATTATCCCTGTCATGTTTAACTCACTGCATAGTTGGAAACTTATAATTTGAATGTTACATGTTTGCTGTCAGGAATTGAATTTCCTTTCCACTGGGCATCCTGCAGACCCTGCGGTGCTGCATTGCTCCTTGGGCCTTGCTGTGTAGCATGGGGATTGCAGGGCCATCTCTACTCTGCTTATAGGACCTGCAGGACCGCAATGATGAGTTGCAGGCTGCGCTGGAAGGCCTACAGACATGGATGCACAAGACACAGAGTAGCCCATCTAGTTTCCGGCCAGATGGATGCCTGCCCCCAGCAGATTGCTCCGAAGGTAGAGGATCTTCTTGGGGAAAGGGTGGAGTCCTTGTTCCAGCAAACTGGGCTATCTCTCAGACCTACCCGTAGTTTGTGTCATGGGCCACTTCCAAGCATCATAGGGTATATTGAGGCACAAACACCTGCCCCAGACACACTGGCACCACCCGGCTGAGTTCCTTGTAGCTGGGAATTTATGGAAGGGGATGGGGGCTTTATCAACTGTAATGAAATGGCAGCAGTTATGTGATCTCACAATGACCTCATGAGAGGCATGTCCATCACTCGTAGATGTTCCAAAGCCACCTCCAGAGTTGTGATTAAGATGAAGGGACTTGGTGGTGAGGTTTCAGCATAGGCTAGAGACAGAGAGAGTGAGGGTATGTGACAGTAAATAAAGGAGCTATATTTCCTTTGCCCAGGTCACAGACCAGTCTCTATACAGATTGTCCTCTGAGCTGTAAGCTGGTTGATGTGAAAACTCTTTTAATAAAAGAGATAAATTATATCTAAAACATATTAATGACTCCCTGATGTTCAGAGAGAGCTTGAGATTTGTCCCCTTGAGTGTCAGAATTCGTCAGAATAGACCTGTGCCAGCGGCGCCTGTGCAGGACACAGGTCAAGCACTGGAAGCAGTTGGGACCTGTGTGCATAGGCGTGCATATCTGCTTAAAAGTAGATATCTCTGGCTTCAGGATCCTCTTAGTGCTGAGGTTTATGACAAATTCCACCTACAGTGTAGACTGTGTTTGATTAATCTCAGCTCCTTCAAAAGACAAGAACAAGGAGGTAACACAGCTGCCCTAGAGTTTTGTCATAGTCCTGTATAGCCAGGGGTTGGTTCTTGGATCAGTGCCCCCAACTGTGCATCAGCAGACACCATGGCAAGTCTCTCAGCCCTGCTGCCAAAGCTCTGATACACAGTGGTTTTGTGTGCTAAGTTTTGGCCACTCCCTCACCCCAGGGAGATCTGTGGACACTGACAGGCCACTCCCTCACCCCAGGGAGATCTGTGGACACTGACAGGCCACTCCCTCATCCCAGGGAGATCTGTGGACACTGACCTGTGGATCTTTGGCAGTCGAGCATTTTGCATCCTCCTCCCTCCCAGTTTTGTAGTGCTCTAAAGCTATTTATTTAATAAAATGTAAATGAATTATAGCTAAAAGAGCCAACCTGGGAACCTTAAGTTTTCTCTGAATGTGGGTACAGCGTCTTTGGACCCCAACATAACCTGCTCACCTGCAAATGGCAGATTGGTGTCTTGAAATCCTGTGAGTCAACAGCCAAAGGCCATTAGACTCATTTGGAAAATGTGGGATGGAGCCTGACACAGCCAGCTGCACCACATCCAGAGATGCCAAGGGTGCTGTGACATCCATTTAAGGCATCCTACGTATTCTTCCACACAACAGACAGGTCAGCCATCCCCAGGGAAATGGACACTGTGTCCCCTCAACTACACAGAATTTATGGCCCTCAGCACGAACCACTGACCCAAAACCTGGGAGACAAGGCCCTGAAGTCTTGGGTCTGCTTGAGACTGGGGACTGCGGCACCAGATCACAGACCTAGGCTTCATGCCATTGCTAATGAAACCTAGCAGTTTCACAATGTGGCCTTTTTATGTACTGTCCTCCCATCCCTCTGATGGAAACCATTTTAGAAGCAGCACCAAGGCTCAGTTGACCCTTCCGATGTTTGTCTGCTGCTGAGAGAATAGTAAGAAGCTGGGTTGCAGTAAGCCTAGTGATGTGGACTGTCCAGCCTCACGGACCTCCTGTCAGCCCAGGTGACTGCGCAAGTTGACAGTTCTCAGTTTCCAAGGCAAAGTAATTCTTTCCAGAGGTTCTCATTCAGGTTTTTGTCTTGTCCCTTATGTCAAAGTTTGTCACCATTTTCAGGGTGACAATGAGAGTAGAGGATGACTTTGCCACGTCCCATCCTTGACACTGCAAAATGAAGACTGAGTCATGGCATAAATGCAATTCTGAGTCTCAGACCAGCTCTCTTCCAAGCCCTAGCAACACACGTAGTTCAAAGATGTGCCTTGTGTGCCTGGTGTGCGGAGTGGTGATTCAGGTCGGAAAGCGAGTCCTTGCAGTGCTCTCAAGCACCATTCCTCATTCCACACGTATGGAATGTGCCTGACTGCTTTATTTATTATTATTATTATTATTATTATTATTGTATTTTAAAATCATTTTGTTGGGAGATCTTACAAGTATAACATTCCATAGTTAAATCACATCAAACAGTGTTGTACAGTTGCTGCCACAATCCGTTTCAAAACATTTTCTTTTTCTTGAACTCCTTGATATCTGCTCCCCATTTATTCCCTCCTTTGCCTACCATACCCCGCCCCAGGAAACCTTACTTTATTTTTTTCCATATCTTGCACATCCAATATATCCATTCACATACAATTCTGTTGTTCAATCCCATTGAGTGGGGTTATTCAGTCATCAGTGCTCTCAGCTCCCTGTTATCTCCTCCCCCCTTCCTGTACCCTCAGGGAACCGTTACTCCATTTATTGTTTCTGAAGGGTTATCTATCTTAGCTTTCATGTACAAATGATATTAAATATACGATGAACCTGCATCAAATCTGATATGATTAAAGAGGCAAAACAAATAAAAACCATAATCATAAGGGGAGGGAATATTAAGGAACTAGAGGATAATTATGTAGTTCATCAGTGCTATACCACACCCTGGATTTATCATCCCTTCCTGTGTCCCTTCTGAGTGTGACTGTCCAATTACCAGAGGGGCTGTGATTTCTGGGTCTCTACTACATCCATGCCCCTTCACATCAATTTGGTTGCTTATCTTTTGAACTTCTGATACCATTTCTCCTCAACACCTCATGATCACACAGGCTGGTGTGCTTCCTTGTGGGCTGTTTCTTACCTGCTAGTTGGGCACTTATTTAACTGCAAAGCATCTAAGACCCCATATGCTATTAATAACCAGGCACCATCAGCTTTTTTCAACCACATTTGCTTATGCACCCATTTTGGCTTCAGCAATCATCTGACCAGTTTATCGAGCAACACACAGACTTACTGCCATCAAGTTGATGCCAACTCATAATGACCCTATAGGACATGGGAGACCTGCCCCTGTGGGTTTCTGAGACTGTAACTCTTGATGGTGGTTTCAAACTGCTGACATTTCAGATCACAGTCCAATGCATAAACACCATGCCACCAGAGCTCCTACATATCCTGAAACCCAGCATTATTTGTGTGATATAATAATGTGGAGGAGGAGGAGGCCAATTTGAAGTCTTTAGCTAATAAACAGGCCATGAGGTGTGTCTGGCCACCTTCACACACAGTGAGGCTCATTCCCAGGCATCACACTGCCCAGAGGCATGTGTCACCAGGTCACCCCACTTCTTCCATCTCCCCACCTCCTCTATGATCCTGGCATCACCAGGGAATAAACTTGAAGTGAAGTACAAGGGGGCCTTACATTCATGGACAATTCCATTATCTTTTTCTTCCGTGTTCTGGAGGTTTTTTGAAGTCCCTTCACACGATATCACTGCCACTTTGTAGGAACTTGAAGGGTGTGATGGGCTGCAGGAGCCTCCTGAGCAATCTGTTCTGGTGAAAGTGTGAAATGGTTCTAAATGAGTGTTTCCTAACGTGGGCAATGCTGCCCCCTGGGGGGCACTGGAATAATCCGTGGGAGCTGCCAAAGCAAATAACCTACACCCTATCCTGGATTAGGGATGGGCTATTGTATAAAAGTTAATTGCCAGAGGGTTGCTGGGTAACTATTTTTCTGAAAATTGGACAGCTGACCAAATAAGTTTGAGATCCTTTATTCTACATGGATACAACATAGCAGATCACCAGTGATGCGTGCTGTTGTACGCCAGTGTGGCAGGACTCCACCATCACTGCCTTTCCCTTGAAAAAGCACATGTAGAATCTGTGCTTTGTTGTCCCTTGGGAATAGGAAAGCTGTAAGAAACCTGTAATGTCCTCACTGAGCTAAGCTGAGATTTCCTCTTCTTCGCAGGCTTTTTCACATGCGTTACAGCTCCTACTCCAGTGAGCCTCGAAACGGAACTCATGATGGAGCAGGTGAAAGAACGTTACCAAGACGTCAAGAGCCAGCTGGAGACGAAGGTAGGTGTGAGGGGTGCCCGAGGGGGAGCCTGGGGCTTCCTTTTGTGCACAGAGAGCCGTGCTTAGTGCTGACCCTTCTCCAGGCAGCTGCCTTGGATTTCTCTGGTTGGTGAGCGGGCACTAAGAAGACAGTTTGAGGGAAATACAAGCAGAAATGACTGTCAGTGCCTGGCCCAAAGTCGCTGGGGGCTGGCATGCTGAGTGCAGCCCTGCCAACTGCTGTGCGGGAATTCACACCACCTACCTCATTCTTAGCATAACTTATCCTTGGCTTTGCCTCTCTTGGGATGCTGCATAGTTTCTCAGCCAGGATTACCCTGGCTCACAAGGTCTTCTCAGTGAAGTTAGCTCCTGCCTCTCCTTAGATGGTGACTAAGAGAATGTCCGCACACAGTTGCCATGTGCCGCGTTCATTCTACTTTCAGGACTCAGAGAGCCAGCCACCCTGTTTCCACCGGGACCTCTGAGCTCCTGGGTGCAAGTTACTTACCTAAACGGAGCTTGCCAGCCAACGGCCAGACAATATCTTCTCCCACGGGAGGCTATCCAACTGGTCCAGACAAGGCTGTGCCTACATCTTGAGCACTGAGTCTTGGGGATGTCACCGCTGCCTTTTCATCCCTGACTTCTGCAGGCCTCAGCTCCTTGGCATGCCCGACAACCTTGCTGTTTCCATGTCATATTGTCAGGGGCTAATGTTTCTCTTTCCAGGTAAACTACAAGCAGGAAATTGAACTAATGAAGAAAAACTTTGAGAAGGAGAAAAGGGAAATGGAGCTTATGTTCAAAAGTGAAGTCAGCATGCTAGAGAGCCAGAGAGCAGACCTGGAGGCGCTCCATGCACAGTCTCAGGATGCCCTTTGCAGCCTGCAGGGGCAGCTGTGGGAGATAAGGAGTGGGGGCCCACATTGCCCCAAGGAGTTGGCCACCTTAGCTCAGTGGCCAGACGAGAAGCTACGCCTGAGACACCAGCACGGACTACCACAAATCAGGTCTGCTGCCCTGTTTTCTTCTGGGTCCTCCTTCAGTCTGAAGTTCTTCCCAAAAACCCACATTAGATATTTAATTCAGGAAATGACTCAACTGCAGTGCATGCTAAGTGGGTAGTTTTTCTCTGGCCACAGAGAGGAAGGTAGGAAAAAATAGGGCTTTGTATGAGTTGTTTTAACTTAAATTAGAAATATATATATTAAAACTTAAGTTATGAAGTAATTTAGTTTGTAGACTACTTTTAACACATTCATATTTATTTTCTGCCTCAGACTTCTCTGTAGCAAAGGAACAAAGTAGCAAAGCATCTTCCTTATTTAATGCCATGTTCTAATTTTCCAGTGCACGCGGTAGCATGTGGGCAAATGGAGAAAAAGGCTAAAAGCTCCTTTGCAATAGGGAGGCCAGTTATCTGCGAAGGTAGCTTTTCAAAGCTGTCCTAAGCGAAAGGAGCCCTGCTGGGGCTTTGGGTTAGCATCAGGCTGCTAACTACAAGATTGGTGATTCCAAACTCCCAACTGCTTTGTGAGAGAAAAACAGACTTGCTCCTCCAAGAAGAGGGACCATCTGAGAGCCTCGGCAGCAGTTTGCTCCATCCTGCAGAGCATAGGAGTTAGAATCGGTTTCATGGCAGCGAGTTGCTGTGTCATCACAAAGAAAAGCAATGCAAGATTTCTTTGGAAAACTGAGCGTATCAAGTAGGTTTCACTTAGTGGAATGATAACTGGTTGCTGCCAGCCCATGCCTATTTATCATGACCTCACTCTCCCACAGAGAATCTTGGCCCTCGCCAACTTGGACACCAAGCGGGCTAGAGCCCTGCTGACCAGACCTGCAAAGCCTCCTTGGGAAGCATTCTTAGCTGGGAACATGGCTCGGGTTAGAAGTGGCACTACGATGACAACAGTGGACCAAGCCATCTCCCGTGTCCTGTGACCTGGGGAGGTTGATGATCCCAGAGCCAGTCTGCCTTTCTGTCATGGTGCAAGGAAATTGAGGCAGCTTGAGTATGGGCGGTAAAGAAAATCCTGGACTACTGAATTGTACCCTCTTCTGTACCCTGCCTTTCTGTTCCCCAAAAGATGACCACACAGTGGCCTCAGACCTGGGCGTTGCAATAACACATACTGCCCGCTAGGATGATCCAGAGCTTCCTCCTGAGAATTTTGCTTCATAGTATCTGAACCTGTGAACTGTCTGGTAAAGGGCGGGCTACTGTCCAGAACACCTTATAGACCATTGCCACTATTCCCAAGCCCTCTCAGGCTCTAAGAAGCAGCAAAGGGACATGTCTGGTCCCAGGAGTTTCCTTAACTGGCTGGAAGGCTGCTCCCACCCCCATTCCCACCCCATGTCATGATTGTGAGTCGAGCCATATTGCATGACTCTGATGAGCTGAGTTACTCTTGTTCTCCCAGGCTGACTGCTCTCAGCTGGGCCTCACTCCACCTCAGTGTTATTTTCCTGGGGCTTCTAAAGGCCTCTTTCCTAGATGTTTCAAATACTTTTTAGAGTAATTTCGACTAAAGGTACTTTTTTTTTTTTCACTAAACTTTAGGCCAGTACTGCCCAATACAGCTTTCTGTAGTGATAGACATATCTTGTGTTTGCCTGCCCATTACAGGAGCCACTGGCCACATGGGGTCACTGAAAGTGACTGATGTGACCAAGAATCTGAGCTTTGATTTTATTCCATTTTAATCCGTCTAAATGTAAATTTAGTCCCATTTGACAAGTCGTCTCTGCTGCATTATCAACTAGATCCTGTGCATGCACTCTCTGAGCGCAGCTGGCACGAGTAGCGAGGAGTTGTGCACTTAGAACGTGCGCTTGGGCAGGCCTTTCTAACCCTGTGATACATGTGACATTCGTGTTTCTGAGCCAGGTCCATGTGAAAGTTTCTGTAGAAAGGGGGCAAAGGCTGAACTGAGCCAGAAACTCCTGTGGATGGAAGCAGCGCACTTGTTACAGCAATGGGACTGTAAAAAGAAAAAGATGCTTCAGAGGCAACTGCAGCTAGTGACAGACATGGGAGCCCAGCTGGACTTGGACAAGGGATAGAGAAGAGAGGCAGAAGGAGATGCTAGCCCAGTGCAAGAAGCAGCAACGCAAGTTGGGTGGGGGGTGGAGGGTGGAGGGTGGCAGGGAGGGCTGATGAGTAAAGAGCAAGCTAAAATTTGCAAAGTGTTTGCACTTGACAAGTTAGAAACCACATATAGGAAGCAATTAAAAGGGCTTTCCCTGGAGGCAGAGGGGCTGAAAGCCTTCTTGAAGGAGGGAAAGGCAACTGCCTCCAGGCCTGCTGAGGTCCACAGAAGTCAGAAAGGAGACGGGACCAGCAGGGTCAGAACGTGGAGAGGCTGAGTTCCTGTGTATGCCAGGGAGGCATCTCACTGCAGATCCTGTCCAGAGCCCGGTCCCGAGAGCAGCCCCACAGCCCAGAGGACCCTCTGCATAGCTCACTATCAGGGCCATCCCATCTTGGTGAATGATATAGAGGTGGCTCCTGCTCCTTTAGAGACATGGGTGATCTATGCTATCCCCTAGAGGGGCAAGGCCCATGTTCCTGGAGAAACCCGTACCTTTGGCTAGCAGCCTTGCTGGTCAGAAGCAAAGATCATCTGAGCAGCAGGAGTCCAAAGCCACAGAGCAGCCCTTACTGGACATGGCTGGACACAAGCTGCCCCTCTAGGAGCCTCTGTGTCTTGGAAGGTGAGCATGGGGTAGGGACCACTAGGACAGGACAGCAGAAATTAGAAGCTGCTGTACCGATAACAGAAGGTAGAAACTGTGCTGGAGAGAGAAAAGAATGACATGAAAACCAGGCTCCTACAGCTGGAAGATAAGCTTCTGGCTAGGGAGAAAGAAGCAGACTCGAGAGAGAATAACAGGTTTGCCCTCTATCCATTCTTAAACAAGTGGAACTGAGTCATCTCAGTCCCTGATGACTTGATTGCATAACCCCCTTTCCTCCTAGCAGGCTGGTAGACTCGGCACCAGGAGAATACCACGTAGCCCAGGTGTGCCCAAGCTTACAAGCCCAGTCTGGCCTGTACTCGGGCCGTGGTGTTGCTAGGTGCTGTGTGAGTGCGAAAAGAGAAATTTTCCATACAGAAACCCCCAGAACTTCACCAAGAGGACTGCTGTGGCTTAGACTCAGGTTTTCACTATCTCTGTCGGCAGGAAATCTGTGCTTGTCTCACGGGGCCCACGAAAGACTGCCCTGAACCCCATTTCATTCCTTTGGGGTCTCAGAAGGTCTCTGCCTGCCAGCTCCAAGCACCTTCCTTTAGTCCCACTGTGTGTATTTATTGAAAGTGTCCTTGGCGCAGATCTACTGCTTCGTGAATTCTGTGAGAGCCCCAAGAACTGACTGGGACACTCGGATGTTGGCCGCAGAAGCCAATGCCTTCTAGAGAAAGCTGAGCTGAGAGGGAGTTCTTAATTCCACCAGCTGGGCAGGCTGCTTGAAAGGCCACAGGTGGAACTGGCCTTCTCGCTTGAGGACTTTGGCTGGCAAATGCTCTATCTCAAAAGCCTGGGATATAGGAAGGCCTTTCCCAATATTTTCCATAGATGGGCCCATGTCCCTGAGTGGCTTAAAACAACACAGATTTAATATCTTACAGTTCTAGACGCTACAGGTCAGAAATAGGTTAAAATTTAGCTAATGTCTTGACAGCTTAGTTGCATGTTAGCTAGAACTGAGAGCTAAATTGTACTCTAATCGAGGTGTCATCACGGTTGTGCCCCTTCCAAGGGGTTCTAAGGAGAACCCATGTACTTACTTTTTCCACCTTCTAGAAGCCACTCACATTTCTTGACTCGTGGCCTCTTCCACTTTTCAAAGCGTCCAATGGCTGGCTGAATCTAAGGCTGTGCCTCTTCTGCCTCTTTCATTTAAAAGGACCCTAGTCTGTACAATAGGCCCACTAGAATAGTCCAGAATAATCTCATTATCTCACAGTCAGCTGATCAGCAGACTTAATTTCATCTTCAACTGTAATTCCCCTTAGCCATGTAACATAATATTCACAATCGGGAATTAGAACATGAATAATGTTTTACCAACTGCCATCGAGTTAATTCTGACTCATATCCACCCCAAAGGGCAGAGTAAAACTGATCCCTAGGGTTTGTGAGGCTATAAATCTTGATAGAAGCAGAAAGCCCCATCGTTCTCCTTTAGAGCAGTGAGTGGGTGGGTCTTTTAGCTGCTGGCTTTCCAGTTAGCAACCTAGAGTGAAATGCAGATGAATACAATACCAACTGCACCACCATGGCTTCCCAGAACAGTCTTTAGGAGGTCATTAATCTGCCAACCACAGCAGTGATCTGGATGTTTTTTATCTCTGATACATTCATGATCACATATCTTTGGTGTATTTAGGTGTGTATTTTTTAAAATATTCTAATGTTATATGCAATAAAAAGTGTACTGCTATGATTTTATAAGAAATTGATCAGATCGTTTTACCAGCACCCAAAACAAGAAATAGAACCCTCCTGGATTCCCCACACATAGCCAGTATCCTGACTTCTAACTCCTTAATTTTGCCTGTTTTTGCACTTTATATAAAAGAAGCATACCATCCGTCCTTTCTTACCATATGTTGTTTGTGAGATTCTTCCATATTGTTGCTTAGAGCTATAGTTATTTCATTTGCACTTTATTTTTCATTCTCTTGCCTGCATTTTTCTACTGCTATGAAAGTTCTGGGTCAATGCAATATGTTTGTATGGAATGGAATTTTTTAGATTTTAAGATATAATAATGTTTACCTTTTTATTGACATAAGAAACAATGTGTCTTGTGCAAAACTCAACTACAACTCTTTTTTTAATGAAGTTTTTATTGTGAATTAAGGTTTACAGAGCAGATCATACTTTAACACTCTGCAATTCATACATATTTTGATGCCATTCATTCATTCCAGTCCCCTTAATGTGCCCTCCCTTAGTCCACGACTTCCCTGTTTTCTATGTCCTTTTCTCCTCCTTTCCTAGCCTTCTGTCTTTGGGTGAATGCTCCCCATCTCATTTTAACGGTTGACTTTTCTAACACAGTAGTGAGTTGAAGTCCAGACCCAAGGGAGCACGGTCTTAGGGGCCCTACCAGACGCTGTCTGACCAGTAAGCCTGGTTTCTTTTAGGATTTTGATTGACAGGTTCTTCTTCTCTTTCCAGGACTCTCTAGTGTGATTTTATGCAGAGCTGGTGGTGGTGGCGCCAGGTATCACCCCGTTCTTCTGGGCCCAGGATTGTGGAGACCGGTGTTCTCACTGTCCCTTCGACTAAGTGTTTTCCCTGTGTCTGTTTAACTGCCACCCCGCTGCTCTGCTCTGGACAGGGAGAGATCAGTCCTTGCACCCTAGACGGCTGCTCAGAGACCTTTAAGACCGCTGCTACTTACCAGATTAGAATGTAGAGCACTGTCTTTGTGAACTATGATATGCTAATGGATCATTTTGTCCCCTGCAACTATTGTGATACCACTCCCCCAAAGCCCAGTACCTTATTCCTTCAGAGTATCTGCTTATATTTAAGAAGTTGTCATAATTTTGTCCTCTGTTCGCCCCACCACATTCATGGATATATTTGCAGTAAAAGTAAATATACGAATACTCTCTTTTAAACACACACACACACACACACACACATATATATATATATATGTGTTTGTAAAAGTCTCCTATCTGTTCAGCCTGTGTGTATGTCCAAGTACTCACTTGTAGATTCCCCAATCCCCCACTGTTGTAGGACTTTGAATCTAACAGTGTTTGCGTCTGTAGTTTCTCACTCTTGCAAACTACCGGTGTACTCGCCTGCCTGCCTCCATCGTTTCTCCTGTGTGTTGCATTCCCCTCCGCCCAGGCTATCACTTGCCTGTGTTCTAGCCGCACCTCCCCACCCTCCTTTCCATCCTCTGCAACCATCAAAGAATGTTTTTATTTCCATAAGAAAACTTACTGTTGATTTTTATAGTGGTGGTCTCATACGATATCTGTCCTTTTTGTTTTTGACTAATTCCACTCGGCGTACTGTCCTCCGTGTCCATCCCTCTGTGAGGGCTTTGCAGGTGCATCGTTATTCTTCGACGTTGCATAGCATTTCATTGTGTGTTTATTGCACCCAAGTTTGTTCATCCATTCTTCCACTGCAGGGCATTTA